>NC_091951.1:347788266-347950766 GCF_031021105.1 Erythrolamprus reginae
ATCATCCTCATCATCCTCATCATCCTCATCATCCTCATCATCCTCATCATCCTCATCATCCTCATCATCCTCATCATCCTCATCATCCTCATCATCCTCATCATCCTCATCATTATTATTATTATTATTATTATTATTATTATTATTATTATTATTATTATTAAATTAGATTTGTATGCCGCCCCTTTCCGCAAACTCGGGGCGGCTCACAACAAGTTAAAGCAATACATAATAACAAATCCAATACCCACCAATCCAATTACAATTTAAGCTAAAGAATTCATAAAAAACAACCCCAGAATATTAAAAAACAAACACACAATCAATCTAACACCAAAACAAGATGGGCAAGGGGGAGATGTTTCAGTTCCCCCATGCCTGATGGCAGAGGTGGGTTTTAAGGAGTTTGCGAAAAGCAAGGAGGGTGGGGACAATCCTAATCTCAGGGGGGAGCTGGTTCCAGAGGGTCGGAGCTGCCACAGAGAAGGCTCTTCCCCTGGGTCCCGCCAGATGGCATTGTTTAGTCGATGGGACCCGGAGAAGGCCAACTCTGTGGGACCGAACCAGTCGCTGGGATTCGTGCGGCAGAAGGTGGTCCCGAAGATATTCTGGTCCGGTGCCATGAAGGGCTTTATAGGTCATAACCAACATATAGGTCATAACCAGCCTGTGGTGCTTCTGCTGGCAAAAACGGAACTTGGGAGGGCTGTGTACGGCCCTCCTGAACTCTCTTTTATCTGGTAGAGGGTTGCAGGAAGCTGTGGCCAGCGGAAAGGGAGCTTGGGAGCCAATTTTCACTGGCAGAGCATTCAGACCACCATAGGAATCCCTGACACAAGTGATGTCAAGTTGGCCATGCCCACCATAGCCACACGCACCCTAGCCCATGGAGGTCAAACACAACCCTGATGCATCCCTCAATTCAATTGAGTTTGACACCCCTGATCTAGCTTCAAATGGAGGTACCAACAATGAAGAATGATTACAACTCTGTTGTAGTTATTCTCAGTTACTCTCGTACAATGTCAATCTGCACGCTTGCTAAATTGAAGGCCGATGACTGTACATGGATTAGAAAAAGATAACAAGGAGCATCGTGAGTTGTAAACCAACCAACTAATCAATCTCCGACCAAATAACATGGTGACTGCTTCCTTAAGGACATGATCAACCAGCGGAAACTCATTTAGTTTGGATAGATGAATGGGAGAGGATGATCAACTAGAAAAATGATTGGGTTTGACAGAGTTGAGGCAAGTAGAGGAAGGGAAAAACAAGGATTTAGGCAAGTCAATGAGTTTAAAGCAATTATGGGATTCTCCTTGGAGGCATTTTGAGAAATGGGTTAAGATGTGGAGCATTGGTGCCGGGCTGGTGGGGTGGTGCCGTGGTTAAAGTGCAGCACTGCAAGCTACTTCAGCTAACTGCTAGATATAGTTCACCAGTTCAAATCTCACCAACAGCTCAAGGTTGATTCAGTCTTCCATCCTTCCGAGGTGAGTAAAATGAGGATCCAGATTGTTGGGGGCAAGAGGCTGATTCTGTAAACCACTTAGGGAGGGCTGTAAAAGCATTATGAAGTGGTATATAAGTCTAAATGCTATTGCTATTGCTATTGCTATTGCTATTTTGTTTGTTTGTTTGTTTGTTTGTTTGTTTGTTTGTTTGTTTGTTTGTTTGTTTATTTATTTATTTATTTATTTATTTATTTATTTATTTATTTATTTATTTATTTATTTATTTATTTATTTATTTATTTATTTATTTATTTATTTATTTATTTATTTATTTATTTATTTATTTATTTATTTATTTATTTATTTATTTATTTATTTATTTATTTATTAGATTTGTATGCCGCCCCTTTCCGTAGACTCGGGGCGGCTCATAACATAATAAAACAATTCATAACAAATCTAATAATTTAAAATTTAAAGTAGTTAAGAAAACCCCATTTTTAAGCAGACATACCTACAAACATACCATACATAAATTATATAGGCCCGGGGGAGATATATTTCAATTCCTCCATGCCTGACGACAAAGGTGGGTTTTGAGGAGTTTACAAAAGGCAAGGAGGGTAGGGGCAGTTCTAATCTCTGGGGGGAGCTGGTTCCAGAGAGTCGGGGCTGCCACAGAGAAGGCTCTTCCCCTGGGGCCCGCCAACTGACATTGTTTAGTTGACGGGACCCTGAGAAGGCCAACTCTGTGGGACCTAATCGGTCGCTGGGATTCGTGCAGCAGAAGGCGGTCTCGGAGATATTCTGTTCCGATGCCACTGGCCATTGCTATTTTCTATTGCTATTGCCATTGCTATTGCTATTGGTGGTGCAGTGGTTAGAGTGCAGTACTGCAGGCTACTTCTGCTGACTGCTGGCTGCCTGCAATTTGACAAATCGAATCTCACCAGCCTCAAGGCTGACTCAACCTCTCATCCTTCCAAGGTTGGTAAAATGAGAGCCCAAATTGTCAGGTCAATATGCTGACTCTTTAAAATTGCTTAGAGAGGACTGTAAGAGCACTGCGAAGTATTAGATTCACACTAGAATGAAGGAGCGAGACACAGGAACTTTTCAGCACCTTTATTTCTCCAAAGCTGAGTGCAATATGAATGCCGGCAGGCTGCAGGGAAGCCACTTTTAAGAGCTTCCCTGTAGCCTGCTGGCCACTCACTGACAGCAGTTCCTTTCTCCTATTGCTAAATCAGCCAATCAGTGGTGGCCATGCAGATCAGTACTCCGTATGACAGTACTTAACATGGAACAGTATATAAATCTAAGTGCAATTGCTGCTTGTGTATGGAGATTTGCAATCATCCAGGTCATGGTTTATCCCAAAACTGCTTTTTCAAGAGACAAACTTGTTTTTGTTTTTGTTTTAAATCTTCAAATAAAAACGAGAAATTTTGGGAAAAGTACAGAAGAGAACAACCAGAATGATAAAGGTACAGTAGTCCCTCACTTATCGCTGGTGTTACGTTCCAGACCTGGCCGCGATAGGTGAAATCCATGATGGGGAATTTATCGACTGATAGTACTTATTTAAGTATTTATATTGTAATTGTTTGGTAAGTTTTCATTGTTTTAAGTGTTTATAAACCCTTCCCACACAGTATTTATTTTAGATACAATATTTAAATACAGTATTTACAATTTTAGATTTTTTTTTTTTTAAAAAAAACCCTGCCGATCGAGTTCGGCGGGCTGTTTAAATCTGCCGATCGACTTCCTCAGAAACCCGCGATGAAGTGAAGCCGCAGTAGGTGAAGCGCGGTATAGCGAGGGACTACTGTACTGGAAACCAAAACATAGAAGGAAAGGTTGCAGGAACTGACCATGAATAGTCTAGCGAAGAGAAGTTAAGGGGGTTTGAACAAACCATCTAATAGAGGTGTAAGAAAGAACAGAGACAAATGAAGACTGTTTGGCTCTGCCACCTTTTATTATTATTATTATTATTATTATTATTATTATTATTATTATTATTTATTAGATTTGTATGCCGTCCCTCTACGAAGACTCGGGGCGGCTCACAACAGTAATAAAAACAATATACAGTGACCCCTCGATTATCGCGAGGGTTATGTTCCAAGACCTCTCGCGATAATCGATTTTCCGCAGTATAGTGGTGCGGAAGTAAAAACACCATCTGCACATGCGCGCCTTTTTTCCCATGGCCGCGCATGCGCAGATGTGGAGGCGGGGAGCGACGAGAGTGCGGAAGCCGACAGATTGCTTTGAATGCCGGCTGCCCCCGCCCCCCCAGCACCCGCCCGCCTGCCGTTCGCCGCTTGCCCGCCCGGCTGCTCGCTCGCCCGTTCACCCGCCTGCCCGGCTGCCATTTGCCGCTCGCGTGTTCACCCGCCCGCCCACCCGCCGTTTGCCGCTCGCTTGTTCACCCGCCCGCCCGGCCGCCGTTTGCCGCTTGAGAGCAAGAGGGGGAGAGATAGAGAAAGAGAGAGAAGGAAAGAAAGAGATGAGAGAGGGAGGAAGAGAGTGTGAGAGAGGAAGAAGCAAGATAGAGAAAGAGAGAGAGAAAGAAAGATGAGAAAGGAAGGAAGAGAGTGAGAGAGGGAAGAACCTCCTAGGCAACCGACTAGCCCAACTCATCAGGAGGGCTTTAAACTAGCTCTGAGAGGGGAGGGTGACCAAACTATACGACAAAACACTGAACAAAACAAGGAAGGGGAACGGGACAAGCCTACAAACAAACCTGAGAATAAAAAATCTCTACCTGCAAACAAACACAAACATCTAAAATGCCTGTACACGAATGCACAAAGCTTGGGAAACAAACAGGATGAACTGGAATTATTAATACACGAGGGCCAATACGATCTAATTGGAATCACAGAAACCTGGTGGGACGAAACACACGCCTGGAACACACAGATAATGAGTTACAACCTCTTCAAGAAGAACAGGTCAAACAAGAAAGGAGGAGGTGTTGCACTATACATCAAAGACCACTACACTGCCACAGAACTACATCTAACCAAAGATGATAACCCCCTAGAAATCATATGGGTCAACATAAAAGAAAAAAAGAGCAACACCACAATTGGAGTATACTACAGACCACCCAATCAAACAGACACAATGGACGACCTCTTCACATGCCAACTAACAGACATATGCAACAAACACAGCACGACAATAATGGGGGACTTCAACTACCCAGACATCAACTGGAAAACTAACTCAGCACCAAGCGGAAAGTCTGCCAAATTTCTTTCCAGTCTAGCTGACAACTTTCTAACCCAAAAAGTTGAAACAGGAACCAGAGGGAATGCTATATTAGACCTAATACTAACAAACAGGGAAGAAACAATAGAGAGAACAGAAGAAGAAGGGAAACTGGGAGAGAGCGACCACATCATCCTCAAATTCAACATAGTGCAATCACTAGCTACTATACCCAACATCACTACAGTCCCAGACTTCAGAAAAGCGGACTTTAACAAGCTCAGAGCGAACCTTGAACAATGCCCCTGGAACGAACTCTTAGAAGGAAAAACCACTCAGGAAGCCTGGGTGATCCTAAAAAAACAGCATCATAGACGCCCAAAACAACGCAATCCCCATGAAAAGGAAAAACAGGGAAACCAAAACTAAACCTGCATGGCTAAACAAAGCCCTCGCAGATGACATAAAAGGAAAAAAAGCTAAGTACAAACAATGGAAAGAAGGACTCATAACCAAAGCGGAATATCAGCAAACAGCCAGTTCCCGCAAACAAAAAATAAAAACAGCAAAGGCACAATATGAACGACACCTTGCAGCGGAAGTCAAAGACAACAAAAAAAGATTCTTCCAACACATCAACAATAAGAAGAAAATCAAAGAAACAATCGTCACACTAAAAAACGAAGAGGGTAGAGAAATCACAGACAGCAATGACCAAGCACAGCTACTCAACGCCTACTTTGCATCAGTCTTCACACAAAAGGGAACCTCCCTCCAACCAATCTGCAATTTAACTGCAACAAACTGCTCCAGAAATGAACTCAACATAGACAAAAGCACAGTGAGGGACTACCTGAGGGAACTCAACGAATACAAATCACCAGGGCCAGACGGACTTCACCCCAAAGTCCTAAAAGAATTGGCAGACACCATAGCGGAACCACTCCTCCTCATCTACCAAATATCCTGGATCACTGGAGACCTACCGGAAGACTGGAAGCGAGCTGACGTAGTCCCCATCCACAAAAAAGGCAAAAAGACCGACCCAGGTAACTACAGACCAATCAGTCTGACCTCTATACCTGGAAAAATACTGGAGAAAATAATCAAAAAACAACTTACCCACTTCCTAGAAACAAACAAGATCATATCCAATAGCCAGCACGGATTCATCAGAAACAAATCATGCCAAACCAATCTCATATCATTTTTCAACACCATAACCAAGTCAGTTGACCAACGCAACTCAGTGGACCTCATATACTTGGACTTCAGTAAGGCTTTCGATAAAGTCGACCACAATCTCCTAATCCACAAACTAGAAAAAAATGGAGTAGATTACTACACATGTAGATGGATAAACAGTTGGCTGACCAACCGCACCCAACGAGTTGTCCTCAACGGCACCAAATCCACATGGAAAAAAGTAGACAGTGGAGTACCACAGGGCTCTGTCCTGGGTCCTGTACTTTTTAACATCTTCATCAATGACCTGGATGAGGGAATAAAAGGGGAACTAATAAAATTTGCAGATGACACCAAGCTGGCGGGGGTAGCCAACACCCTTGAGGACAGGCTCAGAATACAAGAAGACCTAGACAGACTATCACAGTGGGCCCATACCAACAAAATGAGGTTCAACACTGAGAAATGCAGAGTCCTCCACCTCGGCAAAAAGAACCCTAGACATACATACAGCCTGGGAGATACCCCACTCAGCAGTAGTGACTGCGAAAGAGATCTTGGAGTCTTGGTGGACAATCAACTAAACATGAGTCAGCAATGTGCAGCAGCAGCCAAAAAAGCCAACTCAATCCTAAGCTGCATCAACAGAGGAATACGCTCCAAGACCAGGGAAGTACTAATACCACTCTACTATGCCCTGGTCAGACCCCACCTGGAGTACTGCATCCAATTCTGGTCACCTCACTACAAAAAAGACATCGAAACTCTGGAGAAGGTGCAAAAAAGAGCAACCAAAATGATTAGGGGACTCGAAACCAAGACTTACGAAGAGAGATTGAGAGAACTGGGCATGGGCAGCCTAAAAAAAAGAAGGTCTAGAGGGGACATGATAGCAGTTTACAGATACTTGAGGGGTTGCCACGGTGAGGAGGGGGTCTCTTTATTCCCCAGAGCACCAGAGGGCCGGACGAGGAACAATGGTTGGAAGCTGACCAAGGAGAGATTCAACCTGGAAATAAGGAAGAACTTCCTGACGGTCAGAGCGATCAACCAATGGAACTGCCTGCCAGGGGAGGTGGTGAACTCCCCAACTCTGGACACCTTCAAGAGGAGATTGGACTTCCATTTGGCTGGGGTGCTGTAGGGTTTCCTGCTCAGGAAGGGGGTTGGACTCGATGACCTAACGGTCCCTTTCAACTCTATTAATAAAAAAAAAAGAGAGAGGAAGAAAGAGAGAGAGAGAAGAGTGGAAGGAAGAGAGAGAGAAATGATGGAAAAAAGGGGAGGAAAAAAGAGAAATGAGAAAATGATTGAAGCAGAGAATGACAGGAAAGAAAGAGAAAGAGACAGAGAAGTGACTCTTGGTGATGTCGTATGACGTCATCGGGTGGGAAAAACTGTGGTATAGCAAAAAAACCGTGGAGTATTTTTTAATTAATATTTTTTGAAAAACCGTGGTATAGCGTTTCGTGATAATCGAGATCGCGAAAATCGAGGGATCACTGTAGTAGTAGAACAAATCTAATATTACAAAACATATAAAACCCTAACATTATTTAAAAAACCAAACAGCACATTCATACCAAACATAAAACAAAGTATAAAAAAGCCTGGGGAAAAGGTGTCTCAACTCCCCCATGCCTGGCAGTATAACTGAGTCTTGAGTAGTTTACGAAAGACAGGGAGGGTGGGGGCAGTTCTAATCTCCAGGGGGAGTTGGTTCCAGAGGGCCGGGGGTGCCACAGATAAGGCTCTTCCCCTGGGGCCCGCCAAACGACATTGTTTAGTCGACGGGACCCGGAGAAGGCTAACTCTGTGGGACCTTATCGGTCGCTGGGATTCGTGCGGTAGCAGGCGGTTCCGGAGGTACTCTGGTCCAATGCCATGTAGGGCTTTAAAGATCATGACCAACACTTTGAATTGTGACCAGAAACTGATCGGTAGCCAATGCAGGCCACAGAGTGTTGAAGAAAGTGCTTAAGAGTTTGCGCTATGAACGCTAATGTCAAGAGAATGAAAATCAATAATGGAAACAATATTATAAACACCTTTTTATCCTGTTTGATGGCTATGGCTGAATGATTCGGAGATGAAGCGTTTCGTACAAGTGGTAGTCTGACATGAGTTTGATTTTTTTTTTCTCATCTGAAAAGGGAGAGAGGGAGGTCATAACAGCAGCAAAAACAAAGAAAGCTAGGTTGTTCTTGTTCTGGTTTCTGGTAGAAATTTAGCAATTACAAATAACTCTTATTAAATGCATCTTTTCATGAATAAAGAAACTCCATTTATTTCTCTGCTCTCCTGTAATTCAAACACATTCCATACAGGCACTCGGTCCGTTATCTCTCTTAGCTGCATTTCTCACATTCCTCCTCCTGCTCCACTTAACAAGATTTATTTTCCTAACAGCATGACTTTGAAAAACAGCAGAACTAACTGTTAACAACACAGAATCCTTTTGCTTACTTTAGAGCAGCAAGAAACACATCCATCTTCCCTTCAGCAACATTGAAACTCCACCCTTCTTCTCCACTGACCCCCTGACGTGCCAAATACATCATTACAGTATTTAACCCATTCCCCTGCTTAATATCTTCTTCCAGACCTCTGTTCTCTATGTTTTTGGGCCCTTCTGAATTTAGGGTTAACCCAGCGAACGTCTGATTCTCCCTCGCTAGATCCTGAACTCATAGCTCCATCCTGTGGTTGGCCTCCCACCTGTTCTACTACCTGTAACCCCGCCCCCCCCCACTAATTCATAAACACTATCTGAATCCGAGTCCTCAATATCTTCCTCATCCTCCAACTGATCAGGAGTATGTACAACAGTTCTCATGATTAAGGTACCAGGGGAGAAATCCAGGAGACTGTGACTTCTAGTCCTGCCTTGGCCATGAAAGCTGACTGGGTGACTTTGTGCCAATCAAAGGAGATAATGAATTATAGTCCTGCCTTAGGCTTGAATGCTGGTTGGGTGATTTTTGTGCCAATCACCAGGAGACAGTGAGTTATAGTCCTGCCTTTGGCTTGAAAGCTGGTTGGGTGATTTTTGGGCCAACCACCAGGAGACAATGAGATCTAGTTCCACCTTAGCCATGAAAGCCAGCTGCGTGACTTTGGGCCAATCACCAGGAAACAGTGAGTTCTAGCCCTGCCTTAGGCTTGAAAGCCAGATGGGTGACTTGGGGCCAATCACTCTCCCTCAGTCCAACACACCTCACAGTGTTGTTGTAGTGAGAAAAAGATGAGGGGGAAATGATGTTGGATAGGTTTGCTGCCTTGTGTTATTTGTAAAAAGATATTAAATTCAAGATACAAATAAACAAATATTAAGTAAATGAATAAATAAACCATTCTTCTCTCGTAAAATAACATGCGTGGAAGCAAAAAAAAATTGCTGAAATCTCTCTCATGCGCACGCTCCCTCGCTGCGATGCACACATGTGAATGCAAGCTAACCAAAGCTGCACATGAAGCGCACCAGTAGCAGTAGTAATAGGAATCCAGTGACTGATAAGGTCCTACAGAGTTAGCCTTCTCCAGGTCCCGTCGACTAAACAATGTCATCTGGCGGGCCCCAGGGGAAGAGCCTTCTCTGTGGCGGCCCCGGCCCTCTGGAATCAACTGCCCCCGGAGATTAGAACTGCTCCCACCCTCCTTGTCTTTCATAAACTACTCAAGACCCACCTATACAGCAAGGCATGGGGGATTTGAGACATCTTTCCCCCAGGCTCCTTATAATTTATGTTTGGTATGTATGTGTTGTTTGGTTTTAGTCAATTCTATGCATGGTATGTATGTATGTATGTTTGGTTTTTTAATATTAATGGGTTTTTTAATCATTTCTAGTATCAGATTACTATTGTACACTGTCTTATTGTTGCTGTTAGCTGCCCTGAGTCTCCGGAGGGGGGCGGCATACAAATCCAATAAATAAATGAATGAATGAATGAATGAATGAATGAATGAATGAATGAATGAATGAATGAATAAATAAATAAATAAATATGATAGGGTTTTAGTTATTTCTTTTACTATTAGATTTGTGCCACTATAATATTGTTTTTATCATTGTTGTGAGCTGCCCTGAGTCTTCGGAGAGGGGAGGCATACAAATCTAATAAATATTATTATTATTATTATTATTATTATTATTATTATTATTATTATTATTATTATTATTATTATTATTATTATTATTATTCTGCCCCGATCAGGATATTCCAATGTACAGCTCAGAACTGCCGTGGATTTTAAGCAGGGGCGGTATTGCTGCTCCGGTAGCAGAAACAAAGCTTCATGTGCATTTCCATTACCACTGGCCATGCATGCACCATGCACACATATCCAGCATGATTCTGTTAAAAACCACCATTTTTTTCTTTTGCGCAACCAAATCACAGATTTTTGCCAAAATCTCACTGCCAGAAGCACATTCGCACAAGATTTCAGTTGCTGCACATGCTCAGCACCCGAATCTAGCCACAGCGCCTTGAGCAGCATCTGGAGCCAGCAGCAACAGCATCAGGCCCATGCTCCGACTGCGTGGCCTGCTTTCTGCTCTCCTGTGCCGAAATCTCTTGGAGGATGCGGCGACGGCTCCAGAAGGCTACTTGCTCAGGGCGCCATCGCTGCGCCAAGAGATGCCTGCAGAGCGGGAGAGCCTGCTCCCCATACCACATGCCATCTTCTCAGCGTGGTGATGGAGAAGCTGAAGTAGGTCATGCAGGCATCAGAGCGAGGCCCTAAAAGGTAAGGGCTGGGTGGCCCCCTGAGCGATGCAGCCACCCCGAGTGGCAGGGCTGGGGAGATGGGCCACGAGCGGAGAAGGTCATTTACCTTTTCACCAATTTTTGCCCTTTTTTTGCTTCTGCGCATAGGACTTTGTCTCAGACTGGTCTAACACCTGGCAACTTCAAATATCAACCAACAAATGCTCTACCCTCCACATCGGCAAAAAGAATCCAAACCGCACGTACGAACTGAATAAACAATCTCTCACTGCCAACCCACACTCAGTAAAAGACCTTGGAATACTAATATCGAATGACCTAAGTGCCAAAGCCCACTGCAACAATATCGCCAAAAAAGCCTCTAGAGTTGTCAACCTGATCCTACGCATCTTCTGCTCAGGCAACCTCACCCTACTCACAAGAGCCTAAAAAACTTTTGCCAGACCCATCCTAGACTACTGCTCATCTGTCTGGAACCCATACCACATCTTGGACATCAACATCCTTAAAAATGTCCAAAGATACTTCACCAGAAGAGCCCTTCACTCCTCCACTCGAAACAGAAAATCCTACGAAAATAGACTAACAATCCTGGGCCTAGAAAGCCTAGAACTACGGCGCCTAAAACACGATTTGAGTATTGCCCACAAGATCATATGCTGCAACATCCTACCGGTCAATGACTACTTCAGCTTCAACCACAATAACACAAGAGCACGCAACAGATTCAAACATAATACGAACCACTCCAAACTTGATTGTAAAAAATATGATTTCAACAATCGAGTTATCGAAGTGTGGAACTCATTGCCAGACTCAATTGTGTCAACCCCTAACCCCCAACACTTCTCCCTTAGGCTCTCCACGATTGACCTCTCCAGGTTCCTAAGAGGCCAGTAAGGGGTGCACATAAGTGCACTGGTGTGCCTTTCGTCCCCTGTCCAATTGTCTTTCCTTTCTTTCACCTATCATATATATTTTCTTTCTTTCATATATCCTCTCCTCTAAGTTCACTTTTACCCTTATATATATTACTACATGTCTATTTTTCTTCCTATGTATTTGTGTATTGGAGAAATGAATAAATGAAATGAAATGAAATGAAAATTGGCAAAATCTTGCATGCGCGAGTGTCGTCACACAAAATTCCGCATCTGCACATGGGCAGAAGCTGAATTCCATGCCAGGCGCTCCTACATGTGCGCATGCTCTCAGTCCGTTCTGGTAGTGCCAGGAATGGTGGCCCGTGGCTGATTTCAAGCTATGTACCGTAGGGTCTGGCTGGGTGTAAGCAGCTGTTGATTCATTAAGCCATCTTTCTGCATCGCATTGCTGGTCTCCTTCTTCTCCCCTCCAGCTCATTGCACAGCTGAAGCATGCTATCTGTCACCATAAACCCACTGCCTGTCTCGACGCCCTTGTTTAATTAAACAACGGAGATAATTTCCAGGCCTTGTTGCAGTATAAATATTGTCCGATGCTTTGGCTCCGTTTAAGCCTAACGGGGGGAAATATGAATAATGAGATGGGGTGTGAAATATATGCAGCTCAGCAAAAACAACCCTTACACAAAGGCTAGCTAGCTGGGGTTGATTTTCCACTTGGTTTCCAGGGGGGCAAGGAAGGTCTGCCCCTGAGAAAGCTGTTCGGATTTTTCTTACGGTTGGACACATCGGCTTCTTCTTCATTTTTTTCTTCCTGGTTCTCACTGAGTTAGCGAATTGGCCATTGAAATTTCTTCTGTAGATAAGATGTTTTTGAAGGTGTTTTAATGTGGGTAGTCCTCAACTTAAAAAATCCATTGGTTTAGTGAATGTTAGAAGGTCCTTCTTCTTCTCCTCTCCCCTCCTCTCCCTCTTCCTCTCCTTTCTTTTCCTTTCCTTTCTTCTGCTATCCTCTTCTCACCCCTCCCATCCCATTCCTTATCTTTCCTCTCCTCTTCCCTCCACTCCCTTATGTTTTCTATCCTCTACTCTCCCCTCCCCTTCCATCCCATCCTTTATGTTTCCCCTTCTCTCCCCTCCCCTCTCTTATGTTTCCTCTCCTCTCCTCTCCCCTTCCATCCCTTATGTTTCCTCTCCCCTCCCCTCCCATCCTGTATGAGGGAGAGATAGACAGAGAGAGGGAGAGAGGAGAGAAAGACAGAAAGAGACAGAGGGAGAGAGAGAGAAAGAGAAAAAGAGAGAGAAAGAGAGAGAGGAATAGAGAGAGGAGAGGGAGAGAGGAAGAGAGACAGGAAGAGGGAGGGGAGAGGGGGAACATAGACAGACAGAGAGAGAGGGAGAGAGAAAGAGAGAGGAAGGGAGAGAAGAGAGGGAGAGAGGGGAGAGGGGGAGGGAGAGAGATAAAGAGAGAGAAGAGGGAGACAGGAGACAGGAGAGGGAGACAGGAAGGGAGACAGGAAGAGGGAGGGGGAGAGAGAGAAAGAGACAGACAGAGGGAGAAGGAGAGAGAAAGAGAGAGGAAGGGAGAGAGGAGAGGGAGAGGAGACCTAAGGGATGGGAGAGGAGGAGGGGGAGAGGGAAAGAGAAGAGGGAGAGAGGAATGGATGGAGAAAGAAACAGAGAGAGACAGAGGGGGAGAGAGGAATGGAGAGATTAGAGGGAGTGAGGGAGGGAGACAGGAGAGGGGGAGAGAAAGAGAGAAGAAGGGAGAGAGGGAGGGTGAGGGTGATGGAGGGAGATAGAAAGAGAGAGAAGGAGAGAGAATAATGGTGAGAGGAGAGTGAGAGAGGAAGAGAGAGAGAGAGAGGCGAGAGAGAGGGACACATAGATGATAGATAGATACTGTAGATTAGATAGATAGAGAGATGGATGGATAGATAGATAGATAGATGTAGGTAGGTAGGTAGGTAGGTAGGTAGGTAGATAGATAGATAGATAGATAGATAGATAGATAGATAGATAGATAGATAGATAGATAGATAGATAGATAGATAGATAGATAGGGAGAAAGAGAGACAGGAAGGGAGAGAGGGAGAGAGAGGGAGAGAGAGAGAGAGCTGTAACAATCTCCATCGAGGCAAAGGCAGAAGGAACTTCTCATAAAATATATTAGAAACCCTGTTATTATCCTCATCAAAGCAGGAATTGATTTCAAACGGAGCTTTTGTGGCATCTTATGAAATTGCATTCTGGGCTATAATTATATTTTAATGGGGCTTTTAAGGCATGTTCTTCTAAGAAGAAAATGATCATGTTCGCTCGCTGTTTCCTCACATTCTGCGTTGTTTCAAAAGATTGCCGTTTTTCCTTTATTGTGGTTAATGATTATTGGAAAACAACAGTCCAGAGGCTGAGTGGAAATCACATTCATTTTTTTGTTTACTGTTGATTTGCCCTTTATTTTTTAAAAAAAGCATCTCCTAGAAGCAACAAGATATATATCATTACTATTTTTTTAAAGAAACCCAATAATTATAATCTACTATGCTTTAACATGCTGGGCACTTTTTTTAAGTAGCCTTCCTCCCCTCTTTAAATCTCTAGCATTGAATGATGATAATGGGAATATTTTATTGACATGGTAATTTTATTTTCATAGTGCAGGAATTATTATGATTTGATCACTTGGTGGAAATCCACATGAATCGTAAAATCATATTAAAATCTATTCTACAATAATTGTCAAGATGTTTTGTCATGTCCAACTTGCAGTATTTATTAATTTAATGACCACTGAGTTAATCTCGGTAAGGACTCAAGGGCAACATGATGAAACGCAGGAAGGTAGGAAGGAGAAAGGAAGGAAGGAAGGGAGGGAGGGAGGGAGGAAGAGGAAGGGGATGGAAGGAAGGAAAGAAGGTGATGGAAGGAAGGAAGGAAGGAAGGAGAAAGGAAGGAAGGAAGGAAAGAAGGAGAATCAAAGGAATGAGGAAGGAAGAAAGGAAAGAGAGAAGGAAGGGGAAGGAAGGAAGGGGAAAGAAGGAGAAAGAAAGGAAAGAAAGGAAGGAAGGAAGGGGATGGAAGAGAGGAAAGAAGGAAGGAGAAAGGAAGGAAGAAAAGAAAGAGACCAGGAGGGGAAGGAAGGGAGGAGAAGAGGAAAGAACAAGAAAGGCAGGAAGGAAGGATATTGATTTTTTGCAATTTACTTTACAGAAGAAAACGTCACACTTCTTCACTTATAACTAACTCAATATTTTCTTTCAATATCTCCATTGGTGCAAGTGGAATATCCCAAATCACTGATTTTTTTCAGGAAGAATTCATCCTCTCCCGTCTTACAGAGGGTGGTCCTGATCCTGATTAGGCCATTTCGAGAAGCAATTTGTTGTAGTGGTTTAAAGCACCAAGACTCAAAACTGGGGGACTAGGAATTCTAGTCTTTGTCTTAGGCAGAAAGCCAGCTGAGTGATCTTAGACCAGTCAGTCTTTCTCAGCCCTAGGAAGGAGGCAATGGCAAATCATTTCCAAAAACTCTGTTATGAAAATTTTGGTTGCAGGAAGGGTTGCAGGATTCGGGTTTGGCTAGTCTGGAGAAAAGAAGGACTAGGGAGGGCATGATACCAGTATTCCTGTATTTGAGGAGTTTCCCCAACTAGGAGGGTGAAATCCAGTTTTTTTACTACCAGTTACGTGGGCGTGGCTCGGTGAGCTTGGCGTAGCTTGGTGGGTGTGGCTTGGTGGGCGTGGTAGGGGAAGGAAACTGCAAAATGTCATGTATCCCAGCAGCCGGTTAGGTCCCACATAGTTGGCCTTCCCCAAGTCAGGCCTCCCTCTGGAGGCCTGAAACAGCCCATTTACCAACCTCTGGTGGGCCCTGTAGGCCCATTTTACACCTTCTCCAGGCTGCAGAGGCAAAAATGCCTTCCCCCATCCCCACGGAGCCTCTCTGGAAGCCGAAAATGCCCTCCCAGAGCCTCCAGGTGAGCCGAAAATCAGCTGCCCAGCATGCACATGTACATTGGAGCTGAGTTAGGGTATCTGTTTGCATGCCAGCAGATATGGCTCCGTTGGCAAATGGGCCATTTCCAGCATCCAGAGGACCTCTAAGAGGGTGAGAAGGGCCATTTTTGCCTTCCCCAGGCTCCTAGAAAGGCTCTGAAGCCTAGGGAGAGCTAGCCAAAAAGGGGTACATCAATTACCCCATGCTTGGCGACATAGATAGGTCTTCAGAGTCTTGTGGAAGGCGAGGCGGGTGGGGGCAGTTCGAATCTCCGGAGGGAGTTGATTCCAGAGGGCTGGGGCTGCCATAAAGAAGGCTCTTCCCCTGGGTCCTGCCAGATGACATTGTTTAGTCGACAGGACCCAGAGAATGTCGACTCTGTGGGACCTAATTGGCCGCTGGGATTCGTGTGGCAGAAGGCAGTCCCGTAAGATGCCTTATGTTAGGCAATTGTACAAAACCTCTCCTTTGTCTTACTTTCAGGAGTGACTTATTTTGGGGAAACAGGGTAGGTAAATTCTGTGAATCCCACTTCTTCTTCTTTTTCTTCTCCCCCCCCCCCCCACTTTTTGGATATTTGATCAGAGAATTTCACTTCTTTTACATAATATTAATTTTTGAATTCTTTTATTTGACGTGTTGCTTTGCATAAATTTTATTTATTTCTTTATTGTTCTTTTCTTTAGCCAATCATAGAATTTTGCCCATGTTTTATAGTAATCTGATTCTTCTTTTCCCTCTAATCTTTTGGATAGCCTGTCCATCTCTGCACAGTCTAGTATTTTTTTAATTATTATGTTTTTTTCCGGTATTTTGTCTGTTTTCCATTGTTGGGCATATTCTATTCTGGAAGCTGTTAGTATATGTATAACAAGATATCTTACCTCTTTTTCTATTTTTTATTGAAAATACCCAATAAATATAATTCTGTTTTTTTTTTCAATTTCTTCATTTACTATTTCCTTTAACCAATTTGTTATTTCATTCCAAAACTTTTTTGCCTCTGTGCATGTCCAGCATTGGTGGTAGAATGTGCCTCTTTCTTTTTTACACTTGCAGCATAATGGAGAGGTTTTTGGGAACATTTTTGATAGTCTTTCTGGCGATAGGTGCCACCTGTAAAACTTTTAATTGGTTTTCCTTGAATGCAGTCAATTTTGTCATCCGCCAATTGTTAATCGATAATTTTTCCCATTTTTCTAGTTAGAAACATAGAAACATAGAAGACTGACGGCAGAAAAAGACCTCATGGTCCATCTAGCCTGCCCTTATACTATTTCCTGTATTTTATCTTACAATGGATATATGTTTATCCCAGGCATGTTTAAATTCAGTTACAGTGATCCCCCGCTCGTTGCGAGGGTTCCGTTCCAGGACCCCCCGCAACGAGCGGGTTTTCGCGAAGTAGCGCTGCGGAAGTAAAAACACCATCTGCGCATGTGCAGATGGTGTTTTTACTCCCGCATCGCTAGCGAGGAGCCGAAGATTGGGGGCGGCGCGGCTGTTTTAAAACGTCGCCGCCGGCATGGGGGGCTTCCTAGCAGCCCCCCAAACCCGGGTTGGGGGTCCGGGGGGTGCTGGCAAGCCCCCCATGCCGGCGGCGACATTTTAAAACAGCCGCTCCGCCCCCAATCTTCGGCTCCTCGCTAGCGGGCAGGCAGGCGGCGGACAAGCCGTTCGCTGGCGCTGGCTGGCGCCGCTTTCGAGCTGAGTCCTGGAGCGAATTCGCTCCAGCACTCAGCTCAAAAGCGCCGACAGCCAGCGCCAGCGAACGGCTTCTCCGCGCTGGCTGTCGCCGTTTTCGAGCTGAGTCCTGGAGCGAATTCACTCCAGCACTCAGCTCAAAAGCGCCGACAGCCAGCGCCAGCGAACGGCTTCTCCGCGCTGGCTGTCGGCGCTTTCGAGCTGAGTCCTGGAGCGAATTCGCTCCAGGACTCAGCTCAAAAGCGCCGACAGCCAGTGCCAGCGAACGGCTTCTCCGCGCTGGCTGTCGCCGTTTTCGAGCTGAGTCCTGGAGCGAATTCACTCCAGCACTCAGCTCAAAAGCGCCGACAGCCAGCGCCAGCGAACGGCTTCTCCACGCTGGCTGTCGGCGCTTTCGAGCTGAGTCCTGGAGCGAATTCGCTCCAGGACTCAGCTCAAAAGCGCCGACAGCCAGCGCCAGCGAACGGCTTCTCCGCGCTGGCTGTTGCCGCTTTCGAGCTGAGTACTGGAGCGAATTCGCTCCAGGACTCAGCTCAAAAGCGCCGACAGCCAGCGCCAGCGAACGGCTTCTCCGCGCTGGCTGTCGCCGCTTTCGAGCTGAGTACTGGAGCGAATTCGCTCCAGGACTCAGCTCAAAAGCGCCGACAGCCAGCGCCAGCGAACGGCTTCTCCGCGCTGGCTCTCGCCGCTTTCCAGCTGAGTCCTGGAGCGAATTCGCTCCAGGACTCAGCTCAAAAGCGCCGACAGCCAGCGCCAGGGAACGGCTTCTCCGCGCTGGCTCTCGCCGCTTTCCAGCTGAGTCCTGGAGCGAATTCGCTCTAGGACTCAGCTCGAAACGCCGACAGCCAGCGCCAGCGAACGGCTTCTCCGCGCTGGCTCTCGCCACTTTCCAGCTGAGTCCTGGAGTGAATTAGCTCCAGGACTCAGCTCGAAAGCGCCGACAGCCAGCGCCAGCGAACGGCTTCTCCGCGCTGGCTGTTGGCGCTTTCGAGCTGAGTCCTGGAGCGAATTCGCTTCAGGACTCAGCTCGAAAGCGGCGAGAATGAACGGCGTGGGCGGGCGAAGGGCGGGCGGTAGCGAGGAGTTTGCGTGGGCGGTGGGGAAACTCCTTGCTGATGCCCGCTGCTCGCCCTCCCGCCAGCAAGAGGGGGAAGACCCAGGGAAGCCGCCCAGCAGCTGATCTGCCGGGCGCCATCTACGCATGCGTGCCCATAGAAAAAAAAGGGCACACATGCGCAGATGGTGTTTTGACTTCCGGGTTGAAAAATCGCAAATTACCCTGTTCGCAATGGTCGGGGACGCAATAACCGGGGTATTACTGTACTGTGGATTTACCAACCACGTCTGCTGGAAGTTTGTTCCAAGGATCTACTACTCTTTCATTAAATAAAATTTTCTCACGTTGCTTTTGATCTTCCCCCCAACTAACTTCAGATTGTGTCCCCTTGTTCTTGTGTTCACTTTCCTATTAAAAACACTTCCCTCCTGAACCTTATTTAACCCTTTCACATATTTAAATGTTTCGATCATGTCCCCCCTTTTCCTTCTGTCCTCCAGACTATACAGATTGAGTCCATGAAGTCTTTCCCGATACGTTTTATGCTTAAGACCTTCCACCATTCTTGTAGCCCCTCTTTGGACCCGTTCAATTTTGTCAATATCTTTTTGTAGGTGAGGTCTCCAGAACTGAACACAGTATTCCAAATGTGGTCTCACCAGCGCTCTATATAAGGAGGTCACAATCTCCCTCTTCCTGCTTGTTATACCTCTAGCTATGCAGCCAAGCATCCTACTTGCTTTTCACACTGCTCACCCATTTTGAGACTGTCAGAAATCACAGTTCAATTGTGTAGCCAAAATTCATTCCCCAGCTTATCATATTCTCTTTTACAATTTCCACTTCTGATTCCCGAGCTCCATTTATGGCTACGATGGCATCCTGCAACCCTCTGCCAGTGAAAATGGAGCTTGGGAGGGTCGGGGGCAGAAGCACCAGTCCTTCGCTGTTTCCAGGACAGCCCCATGGGCCAGATCTAAGTATCCCACGGGCCAGATCCAGCCCCTGGGCCTTGAGTTTAACACCCCTGGCATACAAGGTGTGCAGAGCTGCAGAGCTATCATCTCACAGCTGACTTCCTCCGATCCTCGTCTTCTCATGCGTCTTAATTATTGTCTTTGTTTCCTCTTCTTTCCTGTCTTGGCAAATTCTAGCCGCGATGGATTTTTCTTCCCCGACGATTGTCAGGAAGCAAAGAAAGGCTAATGAGAACATATTGTTGCAACAGCAGCCTATTAGTAGAACAGTGGGTGGATGCTCAGACGAGCCTTTCCAGAAACAGAAGCGCGGATGTAGCATTTATTCAAGCGCCGTCCTGGGTTTATAACTGTGGGAAACGGGAGGGGTGTTTTCGTTATGTCTATTGCTCACTTCCCCATGAGCGGAGTGCAGAGCCAAAGGTGGGTTGTCAATCCTAAGGAGTTTAAAAATAGAGTAGATGGCCATGGAATCGGAAGGTTTCAGAATTCCACAGATTCTGAGTTGCTTTTAGGGAGAACAATTATTATTATTAAATTAATTTCCTTCCTTGAAGAAGTAACAGATGTCGTTATTTCAACCCACCTTTCCTTACTCCCTTCTTTTCATCATTACTTTTCCTTCCCTCACCCTCCCTCCCCACCCTCCCCTCCTTCCTTTTGTCCCTCCCCACTTCTCCCTCCCTCCCACCCTCTTTCTTTCTTTCTTTCTTTCTTTCCTTCTTTTTTCCCTTTTTTCTTCCCACAATTTTCCTCTTTTCTCTTCCTACTCCCTCCCTACTCTCCTCTTTCCTTCATCCACCCATTCATCCATTCATTCATTCCTCCCCTTTTCCCTCCCTCCCTCTTTCCTTCTTTTCTTTCTTTCTTTCTTTCCTTCTTTCTTTCCCTTCTTCCTTCCCACAATTTTCCTCCTTTCTCTTCCTACTCCCTCCCTACTCTCCTCCTTCCTTCCATCCTTCCATTCATCCATTCATTCATTCCTCCCTTTTTCCCTCCCTCCCTCTTTCCTTCTTTTCTTTCTTTCTTTCTTTCTTTCTTTCTTTCTTTCCTTCCTTCTTTCTTTCCCTTCTTCCTTCCCACAATTTTCTTCCTTTCTCTTCCTACTCCCTCCCTACTTTCCTCCTTCCTTCCATCCATCTCTTCATCCATCTATTCATTCATTCATTCATTTTTACCTCCTTCCCTCTTCCCTTCCTTCCTTCCTTTCTTTCTTTCCCTCCTTCCTTCTCACCATATTTCTTCCTTTCCCCTCCTACTCCCTCCCTCCCTCTTTCCCTCCCTGAAATGGCTCAGTTTCCTTATTTTAATTTGTTCTTTCTTTTATTCTGCTAACAAAAACAGCTCTAATCTTATTCTGTTGTGCCTATAAATGCCACCCACCCCTGGAAAGTTTTAATAGCATTTCAAGTGGAGAGGAGTCTGTCGCATATCTACCTACCTTTGTCTTCCCATAGCGAAAAAAAAAATAGCATTCTGTCCATATTTGATATTTTCAGATATGCAATCTGCTACTGCTGAGAAATGATGCCAAAAGAGACATTTTTATTTCCTACAGGTATGTTCTGTAGGCAGGAGTGGGTTCCACTGACCTTTACCACCGGTTCACATTGCAATATTTTGTGCAGGATCAGAAGGTGGATTCTGCCTGAAACACAGCTGAAGAGCTGATCAGCTGTATTTTGGGCCTTATTTTTACATTTCCATCAGTCTGGTTTCATATTTGTATACATTTTGGCCAAACCCACCAGCTTTAGATGCCACCTATTGTTGTGGTTAACTCTGGCCCAGCTCCTGCCCCAAGGACTGTGGATGTGGGGGAGACATCCACATGCTGCAGGTCTGTTTTGCCCCCAGTGAATCTGCTGATGAAGGCTCCTCTGACCAAGAAGACATGAGTGATAGGGAGGAGGAGAGTGTGGCAGACAGCTCAGAAGGAGATCAATTATCTAGCTCCTCCTTGGATTCGGAACAAGAGTTAATGATACAGCCACACATGCGGAGAGCGATGCATAGGCAACAACAACTGAGAGATTATTATCAAAGAAAATGAGGCCACCTGTGCTTGGGTGGGGCTGTGGTAATTAGTGAGGCTGATATAAATAGCAGCCTGTGGGTTTGGCCATTGTGGAGGATTATCTGATTGTTGTGTTTCGTGACTGCTTTACTGACTTTGACCTTTTGTGTGCTGATTTTTCCCCACTTTGAAACTAAATCAGAGCAAAATGTGTGTTACTTTGTGAAAGAAGAAGGACTGTGAATTGCCTCACAGCTGCAAGCTAAGTATCACAGAACTGATAAGGGACTTGTACAAATTACCAGTTTGTTTGGAGACGAGTGCTCTTTGCTATACAAAAAGAGTGCTTCGTTTATTTGCATTTTCGGTATAAAGAACATTGTTTTGAATTTTCAAACGTGTGTGTGTCTGAAATTTGTACCCGTGAATTTTTGGGAGGATTCTACCAGAGAGCCTGACAGAACACCTATAAAGCATTTTGCATTGATTTTATTTACAAAAAAGTAATAATTTTGCTATTATTTTAAATTAACTGGGTCTCGGTCTCTTCTAAGAAATGGGCTATGCCTCAATGCTCAATAATTTTAGTCTGGCTATTTTTCAGGATTCTGGGCATGTGAATGCTATTCATCATCCACCTGTGGCCTTGCTCCCTTATCGACCCTTGTTCCTCAGCTGTTCCCTTTGTCTGGCAACTCTGTGCATGGACAGCCAGAGAACAGGCTCCAGCTTTTTGTCTGTCTCAGTGAGGTTTGGCTCCAGCTGCACAAATAGTTTGGGACCTTCCAAGACATGCCCATATCTTGTCATCACTCCGCGGACTGCATGGGCTACTGATCTGTTTTCGGACAAAATTCAAAGTGTTGCTTATGACTAGTGTTGGGCGAACCCAACAAAGTTCGGGTTCGCGCTTGGCACCTGAATTTTTTTAAAAAGCTTAGAACTACAACACCTAAACATGATCTAAGTATTGCCCACAAAATCATATGCTGCAACGTCCTGCCTGTCAATGACTACTTCAGCTTCAACCGCAACAACACAAGAGCATGCAACAAACTTAATATTAATCGCTCCAAGCTTGACTGTAAAAAATATGACTTTAGCAATTGAGTTGTCGAAGCGTGGAACTCATTACTGGACTCAGTAGTGTCAACCCCTAACCCCCAACATTTCTCCCTTAGACTATCCAAGATTGACCTCTCCAGGTTCCTAAGGGATCACTAACGGGCGTACATAAGTGCACTAGCCTGCCTTTCGTCCCCTGTCCAATTGTCTCTCCTTATCTCATATATCATATGTCTTTTCTTCCTTTCATATATCTTCTCCTCTACTTTTATATCTTTTCTTTATATATAATACTTCATGACTATCCTCTTCAATATGTATTGTGTATTGGACTAACTCAGTAAGTAAGTAAGTAAGTAAGTAAGTAAGTAAGTAAATAAATAAATAAATAAATAAATAAACCCGAACTTTTGAGTTCGTCTCTCCGGAAAGCACCAGGAAGCACAGCTGTCACCTTCCGGAACAGCCGGGGCGCTTTCCGGCACTCTCCCGAACCTGAACCCGAACCTGAACTTTTGCCGAACTTCCGAGTTCGGCATTCGGGAAAGCACCAGGAAGCCCCCCGGCTGTTTCTGAAGGTGACAGCTGGGCGGCGGCGGTTCCCAGAACAGGGAGCTGTCAGTTTGTCGGGAGGCGTAAAAGGAAGTGGGGAATCTCACAAGGGGATTCCAGGAGCGGAGCTTTGACATCAATGAGATGTCCTTTCTGGAGTCCCCGTTTCAGCCGGCCAGGAAGGACGTCTCAGTGATGTCAAAGCTCCGCCCCTGGAATCCCCTTCTGAGATTCCCCACCTCCTTTTTCATCTCCCGACCGGCCAACAGCTCCCCGGTTGTTTCGGAAGGTGACAGCCAGGCGGGGACACTTCCCGGCATTCTCCGGAGCCTGAACTTTTGCTCAACCTCAGAGTTCGGCGTTTGGGACAGTGCCAAGAAATGCCACCACCCAGCTGTCACCTTCAGAAACAGCCGCGGCACTTCTCGGCACTCTCCCAAATGCCAAACTCGGAGGCTCAGCAAAAGTTCGGGTTCAGGCTCCAGAGAATGCCGGGAAGCACCTCAGCTGTTCCAGAAGGTGACAGCTGGGCGGCAGTGCTTCCTGGCGCTCTCCCAAACCCAAACCCGAACTTTTGCCAAACTTTTGCAAAAATTTGGGTTCGGTATACATAGCATAGGACAAGACAATCTCTGAGACCGCCTTCTGCCACACGAATCCCAGTGACCGGTGAGGTCCCACAGAGTTGGTCTCCTTAGGGTCCCATTGACCAAGCAATGTTGGCTGGTGGGACCTAGGGGAAGAGTCTTCTCTCTGGGGGCCCCGGCCCTCTGGAATCAGCTCCCCCCAGAAATTCGTATTGCCCCCACCCTCCTCGCCTTCTGAAAGAGTTTGAAAACTCATCATTGTCACCAGGCCTGGGGTTCTTTAGATCTCCCCCCCTGATCAATAAATGCTTTATTTTGATTGTTGAATGAATGGCACTGATAGTTTTTTAATTAGAACTTTAAATATTGTTTTTTTTTTTGCTTGTATGCTAAGATTTTTATTAATATTGATTGTTTCTTCGTTGCTTGTTTCACCCCTATGACAATCATTAAGTGTTGTACCACATGGTTTTTGACAAATGTATCTTTTTCTTTTATGTACGCTGAGAGCATCTGCACCAAGACAAATTCCTTGTGTGTCCAAACACACTTGGCCAATAAAATTCTATTCTATTCTATTATTAATTGGATTGTTGTTATTGTTTCTTGTTTTTTTTATACATGCTGTGAACTGTCCTGAGTCCTCAGAGAGGGGCGGCATACAAATCCAATTAAATCTTAAATCTTAAATCCAAAGGCAACTGATAACTGTCAGACTGCCCTGGCTCCATTTCTGCCTCTGATGCTGAGCACTCGTTGGAGACTTCCCCAAACTCCAGGTCTGTTGTGAGTGAGCCTAGATCAACTTTGATAAAGTCGGATAATGAGGATGAGAAAGAACCAGGGCCGTCTGGATGCGCTGGCCCCATGGCCTTGCCAGTTGAAGCAGAAAGTAAAATGGGGGTAGACAAGGGTGAAGAGGTATTAATGCAGACTATTTCTGAGTCAGAGGAGAAGGAGGAGGGAGATCTTATGGAAAATGAACCTCTGTTAGATCCTAGATTTAGAAGATTCCATAGCAGACAGCAGAAATTGTATGGAAAAAGGAAGTGATTCTGTACTATGTGTAGTTTAGAGTGGCTATTTCATCACCAGAGCTATATAAAGAATGGGAGTCTGGGTAAATTCTTTGTGTTATGCAACTATTCTCGTAGAAGCGGTTTCTTCCAGGGTGCTCTGATGAAGTTTTTCAGAAAGCACGGCTTCTTCTTCTATTTGTAACCGAGAAGAAGATGTAAGGTATCTGAAACATTTGGAGAAGCTGTCAGAATTCGTGATGTATGAGGAATTTTATCTATCTGGGACAGTAATGATTTAGCCTTTGGCATGGCTCCCGGAGCCATTAAAGTAGAACTGAGTTTGGAGTGCAGAGTTGCTGAGAGCTAATGAACTTAGCTGGAAATGAAATGATTGATAATTTAGATTTAAAAATGTTATGAATATAAGTTGGTAAAGAAGACATTGGTGAGCATTTGCAATCTTTGTAAATAAGGGACAGAATAAGGACTGACCCAAGTTGTCGGTGCTCCATCTCTGGAGGCTTTCAAAAAGAGACTGGACAACCATTTGTCTAAAATGATATAGGATCTTCTGCACTTTCAATTCTATTGGGCTCCGCAGCTTGGACGTCCTCCTCGATCCACAGCTCACATTAGAGAAATCACCTTTCAGCTCTGGCAAGGGGGGCGTTTGCCCAGGTTCGCCTGGGTGGGCCAGTTGCGGCCCTATTTGAACCGGGAGTCATTGCTCACAGTCACTCATGCCCTCATCACCTCGAGGCTTGACTACTGTAATGCTCTCCACATGGGCTACCTTTGAAAAATTTTCCGAAACTCCAGATCATGCAGAATGCAGCTGCGAGAGCAATCATGGGCTTCTCTAAGTATGCCCATATTACACCAACACTCCGCAGTCTGCATCGGTTGCTGATCAGTTTCCGGTCACAATTCAAAGTGTTGGTTATGACCTATAAAGCCCTTCATGGCACCGGACCAGAATATCTCCGGGACCGCCTTCTGCCGCACAAATCCCAGCGACCGGTTAGGTCCCACAGAGTTGGCCTTCTTCGGGTCCCGTCGACTAAACAATGTCATCTGGCAGGACCCAGGGGAAGACCCTTCTCTGTGGTGGCTCCGACCCTCTGGAAGCAGCTGCCCCCAGAGATTAGGATTGCCCCCACCCTCCTTGCCTTTGGTAAACTCCTTAAAACCCACCTCTGCCATCAGGCATGGGGGAATTGAAACATCTCCCCCTTGCCCATGTTGTTTTGGTGTATGATTGATTGTGTGCTTGTTTTTTATATATATTGGGGTTGTTTTTATGAATTTTTTAACCTAAAACTGTAATTAGATTGGTAAATATTAGATTTGTCACTATGTACTGTTTTTGCCATTGTTGTGAGCCGCCCCGAGTCTGCGGAGAGGGGCGGCATATAAATCCAATAAATCTAATCTAATCTAATCTATTATTCTATGTTCTTTTACTAGATGTAGTTTTGAAGGAAATGTGAAGCTGTTCAGAAGTCCTTCTCAAGTTTACTTCCAGTTTCTCACTTTCAGTTATCACCTTCACACTGTCAAGGGTTTTTCCACCCTTTCTCTCTTCTGCTCTTTCCTAAAACTTAATGACGGAGCCATTAATTATTTCCTTCTACTATTAATGATGCATTTTGTGATTTAAGGTGAAAATCCATTTTAGAACATGCTGCATGCAAATGAGAAGGGAGGGCATAGTTTATGGCATGTAATAAACCAACCGCAGCCAACTTCCCTCTACTACTTCTTCATTCTTTCCCCTTTTTTAAGATTGAGATTTAACAGTTAATCTTGCTTCGATGAGCTCACCTAGAGAATATGATCAAAGACGTCTTTCTCCTTAAGCAAAATGATCGGGGAAAAGAGCTTTAATATTGAAGACAAAATTTGCCAAGCAAGGCACCCCTGCAAGTATTTTACTGCAAGCGGAGAGAAATACTGCTGTATTCTATTTAATGGCTGAAGGAAAAGGTTGTTCTCGAAGTGGAATCAAACCATTTATTTTACAGTTCGCTGAAGGAGCGTACAAGTTATCTCTGGACTTTCTCCATTAGTGGCCATGCGGAAGACCATTGTTATTAGGAGAAGTTGGAGACAGCTCTGACCCTCTGGAACCAACTCTCCACGGAGATTTGCACCGCCCCCACTCTCCTGGCCTCCTGGAAGCCTTTAAAAACTTATCTTTACTGGCAGGCTTGGGGGCCGTGAACTCCAATACCTTGCTCTGGCCGTTAGTATGATTGCTGTATGATAGATAGATAGATAGATAGATAGATAGATAGATAGATAGATAGATAGATAGATAGATAGATAGATAGATAGACAGACAGACAGACAGACAGACAGACAGACAGACAGACAGACAGATAGATAGATACTTAGATGATAGACAGATGATAGACAGATGATGGATAGATAGATAGATAGATAGATAGATAGATAGATAGATAGATACATACATACATACATACATACAAAGATAGATACTTAGATGATAGATAGATAGATAGATAGATAGATAGATAGATAGATAGATAGATAGATAGATACATACATACATACATAGATACAAAGATAGATACTTATATGATAGATAAATAGATAGATAGATAGATAGATAGATAGATAGATAGATAGATAGATAGATAGATGATAGATAGATAGATGATAGATAGATGATAGAAAGAAAGATAGATACATAGATAAATGATACATGATACATTGATAGACAGACAGACAGACAGCAATAACAATAGCACTTTTATTTATATATCACTTTATGGTGCTTTACAGATCTCTCTAAGTATTTTGCACAGTCAACCTATTTCTGGGTCCTCATTTTACTGACCAGAGAAGGATGTAAGGCTGAGTCAACTTTGAGCTACTCAGGATTGAACTCCTGGCAGTCAGCAGAGTTTGCCCACAATACTGAATTTTAACCACTGCTCCCAATGGTAGGTAGCTAAATTGGTAGATAGATAGATAGATAGATAGATAGATAGATAGATAGATAGATAGATAGATAGATAGATAGATAGATAGATAGATGGCGCTTGAATGTCAGTTGAATGGCAATAGAGAATGGAGTTTCGACTTTTACATGCAATAGATGGACCCGAGGTCCACCAAATAAAAAGTTTCGAAATGGGAGAAAAATAAATCTGTGATGGGCAAGTAATCAAATTACATGCAGTTCCTTTTCATCAAATGTGGCCCCAAATGTCATTCCCTAATTTCATTCACACACAATGTCCGCATCCATTTCAGAAAATGTTATTTTATTACCTTCCCCTTTTGTTCTCTGCTTCTGTAACCTTTGTTATGAGGATTTCTTTTAAAAACCAACTCCAGAATTATATTTGCCTGGTGCTGGTTCTGCTTTGTTTACCTAGCAACTTGGGAAGTCCACAGCTATTCAACTGGTTTGCACAGATGGTGCCTGGATTAATGATCTTTTGGTATTTACCATCTTTATGTCGAATGAAAAGAGCCTTGGCATTTCCGCCAATTCTTCCACCCCAGAATCAAGGGCATCCAGAAAGGACAAAAATAGGGTCCAGGTTATCTCCGGGACCCGCCTTCTGCCCCACGAATCCCAGCAACCAGTTAGGTCCCACAGAGTGGGCCTTCTCTGGGTCCCGTCAACTAAATAATGTCGTTTGGCGGGACCCAGGGGAAGAGCCTTCTCTGTGGCGGCCCCCGGCCTTCTGGAACCAAATCCCCCCAGAGATTAGAACTGCCCCCACCCTCCTTGCCTTTCGTAAGCTCCTTAAAACCCACCTCTGCTGTCAGGCATGGAGGAACTGAGATGTTCTTTCCCCCTAGGCTTCTACAATTTATGTATGGTATGTTTGTATGTATGATTGGTTTTATAATAAGGGTTTTTAGCTGTTTTAGTATTGGATTGTCGCATGTTGTTTTTACCACTGTTGTTAGCCACCCCAAGTCTACAGAGAGGGGCGGCATACAAATCCAATAAATAATAATAATAATAATAATAATAATAATAATAATTAGGTGAAATAGTTTGCCTTCAGAATTTGTGGGTGCTACATCACGTGACATCAGACCAGGATACCTCTGGAACCATCTTTTGCCGCACGAATCCCAGTGGTCGATAAGGTCCCACAGAGTTGGCCTTTTCCGGGTCCCATTGACTAAACAATGTGGGCCTCAGGGGAAGAGCCTTCTCTGTGGCAGCCCCGGCCCTCTGGAATCAACTCCCCCCAGAGATTAGAACTGCCCCAACCTTCCTTGCCTTTTGTAAATGGCTTAAGACTCACCCATATCACCAGGCATGGGGGAATTGAGATACCCCCACCCCCCCACCCAGGCTTATATAGTTTATTCATGGTATGCTTGTGTTGTATGGTTTTAATGATGGGTTTTAGAGATTTTTAAATATTAGATTTGTTATATTGTTATTATTGTTGTTGTGAGCCGCCCCAAATCTGCGGAGAGGGGCAGCATATAAATCTAATAAATTATTATTAATTATTATTAGGCAAGTGATGGCGAACCTATGGCACGGGTGCCACAGGTGGCACGCAGAGCCATATTGATTGATTGATTGATTGATTGATTGATTGATTGATTTTGTCTAATACACAGTGAGGGTTTTAGTGGGTATACACAGTAAAATACATGATGAAGGTTATAGAGGAGATACTCATAGTAAAATATATCTAAGAAAGAGTAGAAGAGAAGATATAGGAATAGAACATATCAATGAAAGAATAGAAGAAGAGATATAGGAATAGAAGAGAGATATAGGAGATGTAGGAGAGACAATAGGACAGGGGACAGAAGGCACTCTAGTGCACTTGTACTTGCCCACTTATACTGGCAAATGAGCTATTGCCCTAGCTCAGCTTTAATGTGCATGTGTGTGCTGGCCATGTGTGTGCTGGCCAGAGGTTCTGGGAGGGCATTTTTGGCTTCCAGAGAGCCTCCAGGAGAATGAGGGAGGACATTTTTACCCTTCCCCAACTCTAAGCAAGCCTTTGGACCTGGGAAGGGTGAAACACAAGCCTACTGGGCCCACCAGAAGTAGGGAAACCGGCTGTTTCAGGCCTCCAGAGGACCTCCGGTGGTGGGGGGAACTGATTTTGCCCTCTCCAGACATTAAATTATGGGTGTGGGCACTCACACATGCACAATAGCACATACGCAATTGCTTTTTCGGCACCCATGGAAAAAAAGGTTCGCCATCACTCCTTAGGCTTCAAAAAAACAGATTGGATAGTCATTTGCCTGGAATGGTCTAGGACAGTGATGGTGAACCTATTTTTCCTTGGGTGCTGAAAGTGTGCATGCACATGCTATTGCATGCATGTGTGTGCCAACACCAATAATTCAATGCCCCCATTTGCCCCACCCTTTGCGCACGCATGCACAACCCCCACACGCTGCCACAAGCCCTGTGCATGTGTGCATGAGACCCCTATTCCTCCATTTTCCTGATTTCCAGTGGGCCCAGTAAGCCTGTTTTTGCCCTCCCCAGGCTCCAAAGACTTTCTTGGAGCTTGGGGAAGGCAAAAATGCCCTCCCCTGCCCCCCTGGAGGCCCTCCCAGAGCCTCCACATTGTTGTGGTTAGCTCTGGCCCAGCTCCTGCGCCAAGGACTGTGGATGTGGGGGAGACATCCACATGCTGCAGGCCTGTTTTGCCCCTGGTGGAATCTGCTGATGAAGGCTCCTCTGACCAAGAAGATATGAGTGACAGGGAGGAGGAGAGTGGGGCAGACAGCTCAGAAGGAGATCAATTATCTAGCTCCTCCTTGGATTCGGAACAAGAGTTAATGATACAGCCACGCATGCGGAGAGCGATGCATAGGCAACAACAACTGAGAGATTATTATTAAAGAAAATGAGGCCACCTGTGGTTGGGTGGGCTGTGGTAATTAGTGAGGCTGCTATAAATAGCAGCCTGTGGGTTTGGCCATTGTGGAGGATTATCTGATTGTTGTGTTTCGTGACTGCTTTACTGACTTTGACCTTTTGTGTGCTGATTTTTCCCCACTTTGAAACTAAACCAGAGCAAATGGTGTTTCACTTTGTGAAAGAAGAAGGACTGTGAATTGCCTCCCAGCTGCAAGGTAAGTATCTCAGAACTGATAAGGGACTTGTACAAATTACCAGTTTGTTTGGAGACGAGTGCTTTTTGCTATCCCAAAAGAGGGCTTAGTTTAAGTGAATTTTCATTATAAAGAACATTGTTTTGAATTTTCAAATGTGTGTGTGTCTGAAATTTGTACCTGTGAATTTTTGGGAGGATTCTACCAGAGAGCCCGACAGAACACACATGAGCCAAAAACCAGCTGGCCTGCATGCTCATGCACGCTGGACGTGAGCTAGAAGAACAGCTCATGTCCCGGCAGATATGGCTTTGTGTGCCACCTATGGCATGCGTGCCATAGGTTCACCATCAAGGATCAGGGGCAGGGGTAGGCAAAGTTGGCTCTTCTATGACTTGTGGACTTCAATTCCCAGAATTCCTGAACCAATCATGCTAGCTCAGGAATTCTGGGAGTTGAAGTCCACATGTCATAGAAGACCCAACTTTGCCTACCCCTGGTCTAGGGTCTCCTGCTGGATCCCGGGGTTGGACTAGAACAGGGGTCCCCAATCTTTTGGACTTCAGGGAGCACCCAAGACATAATTTTAAATGCCACAGACCACCAAATTCACATTTTTAAATCCCACGGACCCTAATTCGTAATTTTAAGTCCCGCAGACCACTAATATGATTTTAAAAAGAAAAGATAAATACATTTATAAAATGATGATCAGTGAACCTCTATTTTATTAATATGAAATGCGGCTATTTAATATAATAAAATTATAAATGCTTATTTAATTATAACATAATCGTAAATGCTTATTCAATCATAAAATCTTTAAAGGTTGTTTTAATTGTAACAAAATTATTAAAGTTAATGTAATTATTACAAAATAATTGAAGCTTATTTGACAGGGGCTTCTGGATTTTGTTGGGAAAGTCAGTCCCATATTCCAGGCCTGTAGCTGTTGTCCCTTCCCTTCCCTCCCCTCCCCTCTCATCCCTCCCTTCCCCCTTTCCTTCTCTTCTTTTCTCGCCTCTTTTTCCTTTCCTTTCCTTTCCTTTCCTCTCCTCTCCTCTCCTCTCCTCTCCTCTCCTTTCAATACAAATTTCCTTTCAATATAAATACAAATACAAATTCCTTTCAATATAAATACAAATACAAATTCCTTTCAATAGAAATACAAATACAAATTCCTTTCAATAGAAATACAAATACAAATTCCTTTCAATAGAAATACAAATACAAATTCCTTTCAATAGAAATACAAATACGGTGTGTGATTGTGTAGTAGATAGGTTTTTTATAACAATGTATTTTAAATTAGTTTTTTTTTTAAAAATTAACATTAGATTTGTATTTATATTGTATTGCTGTTATGTTGTGAGCCACCCCGCGTCTTCGGAGATGGGCGGCATACAAATCTAATAAATAATAATAATAATAATAATGATGACGATGATGATGACGATAATAGTAATAATAATAATAAGAAGAAGAAGAACAAGAGGAAGAAGAAGAACAAGAACAAGAACAAGAAGAACAACAACAACAAGAACAAGAACAAGAAGAACAAGAGGAAGAAGAAGAACAAGAAGAACAAGAAGAACAAGAAGAACAAGAAGAAGAACAAGAAGAAGAACAACAGCAACAACAAGAACGATAATAAGAATAAGAATATGAATAAGGATAAGGATAAGGATATGGATAAGAAGAAGAAGAAGAAGAAGAAGAAGAAGAAGAAGAAGAAGAAGAAGAAGAAGAACAAGAAGAACAAGAAGAACAAGAACAAGAAGAACAAGAACAAGAACAAGAACAAGAAGAACAAGAAGAACAAGAAGAACAAGAAGAACAAGAAGAACAAGAACAAGAACAAGATTTTTTTTCAGTGCATGCGCAGAAGCAAAAAAATCACTGAAATCTCACATGCCCGCATATTTTCTTGTGAGATTTGCTTCTTGCACATGCGCAGAAGCCAAATCTTGCTCTGACGTGCATGCATGTGCCAGTCTACCGAGGTTACATGCACATCAGCACTCATAGCGGAGGTAAGTTGCAACTCCCGCCTGTTCCATTTTAGACCCATTCCAGGCTGCTGGGATCATCAAAACACATCACTGCTGATCACCATCTCTACACATCATGTTCCTGATGGCAGGGATTGGCGGCAGTTTCAGCAACATTCGCTGTATAACACAAACAGACATTTCCACCCACTTTTAGGAAGCGGCAATGTCCCTTCTACTTTGAAAAATACGGTCAATCCCCTGGGCTAGTTATTCATTTTAGGCTTATACATTTATTTATGGAAATCTAGATTAGCTTTTATTTATGATGATCTAGATTCCAGCCAGTAATTGTTCCACTCAATTTCCATGTGTCCGAAAGGGCAGCTGATTGCCCTCTACAAAATAGAGAGCTAAACTATGCCAATAAAATAAATAAATAAATAAATAACCATGCCATTAGGAATCATTATCACCAAAACTCGGGTCCTTAATATGATATAGCTTTTCTATTATAAAGATGATTTGTCACTGCAGAAAGTCTGCTAACAGATGCACAGAACCGGCAAATATATTTCATCTTGAGGTGCAATTATTAATATATGTTTATTTTTTTCATTATTTTATTCCATTTATTCCATCACCCATCTCAACATATTGACTTTAGATAAATGCATAGCTGGCAGCTAAGATAAACAACAACCAAAGCTCTATACAACCATCACAGAGGTGTTAACACAATTAATCGTGCCTCGTGTCAATGGGCCATGATTTTCTTCTGCAATCCATCAATCATAACTCTTGTTAAAAAGAACTATGTGAGTTTTGTGCTTGGAAAAAAAAATCACATTTAGCTTTTACGAAGCTGGCAGAAAGCCTAACAAAGAGATTGGGCAACTAATAGTCTTTTCAGTGTGGCAATTTTCCAAAACATACCTTCACCATCAATGATCTTGCTAAAAACTGAAGAGGGGTAGAAATTATATAAAGGGAAAGGGAAATATTTCTCCTGTCCGTTCATGACTGACTCTAAGCATGGTATAACAAGTTGGATGGGACCTTGTAGGTCATCTAGTCCACCCCCCCTCACCAAGCAGACCCTATACCAGAGATGGTGAACCTATGGCACTGGTGCCACAGGTGACATTTGTATCCAAATCTGCTAGTACGCAAGCTGTTGATCAGCTCCAACATGCAAATCAACAAATTAGAAAAAAGCGGAGTAGACTACAACACATGCAGATGGATCAATAGCTGGCTGACCAACCGCACTCAACGAGTTGTCCTCAGTGGTTCCAAATCCACATGGAAGAACGTAGGCAGTGGGGTACCACAGGGTTCAGTCCTCGGCCCTGTGCTCTTCAACATTTTCATCAATGACTTGGATGAGGGAATAGAAGGGCAACTGATCAAATTTGAAGACGACACCAAGCTAGTGGGGGTAGCCAATACCCTAGAAGACAGGCTCAAATTACAGAAAGACCTAGACAGAGTAACACAGTGGGCCCACACCAACAAAATGATGTGTAACATCAACAAGAGCGAAGTCCTTCAACTAGGCAGAAAAAACCCTGGACACACATACAGCCTGGGAGAAACCCCTTTTAGCAGTAGTGACTGTGAAAGAGACCTCGGAGTCTTGGTGGACAATCAACTAAACATGAGCCAACAATGTGCAGCAGCAGCTAAAAAAGCCAACACAATCCTAAGCTGCATCAACAGGGGAATACACTCCAAGACGAGGGAAGTCTTAATACCACTCTACTATGCCCTGGTCCGACCACACCTGGAGTACTGTATTCAGTTCTGGTCACCACCAGAGAGCCTCCAGGGGGTGGGGGAGGGTGTTTTTACCTTCCTCCAGCTCCAGGGAAACCTTTGTAGCCTGGGGAGGGCGAAAATTGAGCCTACTGGGCCCACCAGAAGTTGGGAAACAGGCCATTTCTGGCCACCAGAGGGTCTCTGGGGGGGAGCTGTTTTCGCCCACTCCATGCATTGAATTATTTTTTTTATTTTTTTATTTATTCTTTGTCCAATATACAATACATATGAAAGAGAATAGACATTAAGTGATATATAAAAGATAGGAAGTAAAGACAATTGGACAGGGGACGAAAGGCACATCAGTGCACTTATGTACGCCCCTTACTGGCCTCTTAGGAACCTGGAGAGGTCAATCGTGGAGAGTCTGAGGGAGAAATGTTGGGGGTTGGGGGTTGACACTATTGAGTCCGGTAATGAGTTCCACGCTTCGATGACTCGATTGTTAAAGTCATATTTTTTACAGTCAAGTTTGGAGCGATTAACATTGAGTTTGAAGCTGTTGCATGCTCTTGTGTTGTTGCGGTTGAAGCTGAAGTAGTTGTTGGCCGGAAGGACATTACAGCGAATGATTTTGTGGGCAATACTTAAATCGTGTTTTAGGCGCCGCAGTTCTAAGCTTTCGAGATCCAGGATGGTTAGTCTGTTTTCGTAGGGTATTCTGTTTTGGGTGGAGGAGTGGAGGGCTCTTCTGGTGAAATATCTTTGGACGTTTTCGAGAGTGTTGATGTCTGAGATGTGGTGAGGGTTCCAGACAGATGAGCTATATTCGAGGATGGGCCTGGCATAGGTTTTGTAGGCTCTGGTCAGTAGTGTGAGATTGCCAGAGCAGAAGCTACGTAGAATCAGGTTTACAACTCTGGAAGCCTTTTTGGCGATATTGTTGCAGTGGGCTTTAGCACTTAGGTCATTTGAAATTAGTATTCCGAGGTCTTTTACTGAGTGTGGGTTTGCTGTGAGAATTTGTTTGTTTAGTTCATATATGAGGTTTGGGTTCTTTTTGCCGATGTGGAGGGTAGAGCATTTGTTGGTTGAGATTCGAAGTTGCCAGATGTTAGACCAATCTGAAACATAGTCAAGGTCTTTTTGGAGAGTGAGTGTGTTTTCAGTGGTGTTGAAAAGTTTCACATCATCGGCAAAGAGCACACAGTTGCTTGCGATATTATCGCAGAGGTCGTTGATGTATAGGATGAAAAGAGTAGGACCTAGTACTCTGCCTTGGGGAACGCCGCTTTTGACAGGGACAGGGGAGGAAATGGCGCTTCCGATTTTGACAACTTGTTGCCTGTTTGACAGGAATGCAGTAATCCAGTTGTGGAGGAGTCCTGAGATGCCATAGGATTTGAGTTTTAGGAGAAGTTTGTCATGAACCACTGAGTCAAAGGCTTTGCAGAAGTCGATATAAATTGCATCGATGGATTTTCCTTGATCAAGGTGGGTAGTCCAGATGTTTTTGCAGTGAAGTAGTTGTAGGTTGCAGGATAGTTTCTTTCTGAATCCAAATTGTTTTTTTGATAGTAAGTTATTAGATTCTAGGTAAAGGGTAATTGATTGATTTATGATTGATTCCATGATTTTACAAGGAACGCAGCATAGAGATATTGGTCTGTAGTTGTCAACTAGTGATGGGTCTCCTTTTTTGAAGACTACTGCTTTAGACCACAGCTTGGGGAGAGTACTGGTCCTGAAGGATTTTTGGAAGATAATGCTTAAGGGCTCAGCTATGGCAGAAGAAAGTTTTCTTAAGCTGTTCTGTTCGAAAAAAGTTACAAATCTTATGTTCGGGTCACATACGACCCGGACCGAAAACTCTTCATTTGAAGTGCTTATGTTTGGTCAATTTGAAAACTTTTTTCACTTGGAAAGTAGTCTGAACATTTCTGCACACAATGATATGAAAATTGAAATGAAAAAATTAATCCTTATTGGTTTATTTTGCACATAAATGTGCCGGCCCCCCCGTTTTTGTGATTTTTTTTCAATTTATGGATAGTTTTGCTTGCAAAATGCATTCTATTTTACTAAAGTTGGTGTGGGATTGGTAGCTTGAACATTACTGCACACAATGATATGAAAATTGAACTGAAAAAATTAATCCTTATTGGTTTATTTTGCACATAAATGTGCCTCCCCCCGTTTTTGTGAAATAGTCTTTACTTTATGGATAGTTTTGCTAGCAGAATGCATTCTATTTTGCTAAAGTTGGTGTGGGATTTGTAGCTTGAACATTTCTGAACATAATGATATGAAAATTGAACTGGAAAAATTGATGCATATTGGTTTATTTTGCATATAAATTTATTTCAATTTATATAAAAATTATGCTGTTAATTTCAAACTTACATACTTTTTTTTAGTAAAATGGATTTCTTTCATAAAATTAGTTATCTGGCTACAATGTGGTTGATTTTCAAAAGGATATTCCAAATATTTATAGACAAATATGTATAAACAGTGACAATAATGGCACACAGCAAGGCCGGGGGGGGTGTGGCCCTTTTGTGGCAAAAATAAACCAATAAGAACCATTTTTTTCAGTTCATTTATATTTTTCTCATGTTCAGAAATGTTCAATTTAGTATATCAAACCTTTTGGGGGAAAATTCCTTAGGGATTTGTAGCCTTAAAAAATATAAATTGACACGAAATTCAGAAAGGATGGGGGGAGGGAGGGGCTTTTTGATCAAAATAAAAATATAAGTCTCAATTTTTCCAGTTCAATTTTCATATCATTATGTTCATAAATGTTCAAACTAGTTTTCCAGTTGAAAAAGTTTTCAAAAAGATTAAATTCAAGTACCTAAAAAAAATATTTTTGGTCCTGTCATATACGAACAGAAACAGATTTGAAGTTATGAATTTTTTTTGCCCAGAAAACAATTAGCCACCACCCCAAAAATATTTTTTGATGACCAGCATTGTTAAATTGAGTAAATGAATGCCTAAGATTTTAAAGAATATTTCGGATTTGGAGCATAAAAAAATAAAAAGTGAAAATGATTGCAAGCAGCCGAGGGGGGGGAGAGGCCTTATTTCTGATGTTAAAAAATCAGTAAGAATCATTTTTTTCAGTTCCTTTATATTTTTCTTATATTCAGAAATGTTCAAGCTACCAATCCCACACCAACTCCAGTAAAATAGAATGGATTTTGCAAGCAAAACTATCCATAAATTGAAAAAAAATCACAAAAACGGGGGGGGGGGCACATTTATGTGCAAAATAAACCAATAAGGATTAATTTTTTCATTTCAATTTTCATATCATTGTGTGCAGAAATGTTCAGACTACTTTCCAAGTGAAAAAAGTTTTCAAATTGACCAAACATAAGCACTTCAAATGAAGTGTTTTCGGTCCGGGTCGTATGTGACCCGAACATAAGATTTGTAACTTTTTTTGCTCAGCAAAAACTAAGCCCCCCACCCCCCCAAAAAAATTCTCATAGAGAGAACCCCTGAAATGATGAAAAGTCATGAAATTTCAAGTTTCAGATATGCAGGGAAAATTTTTTACAGGGACTCAAACTTGGCTTCGGGTCACATACGACCCGAACAGAACAGCAGGGTTAATTGTTTTTTAAGTGTTGGATTTGTACACTTTATTATTGTTGTGAGCCACATTATTATTATTATTATTATTATTATTATTATTATTATTATTATTATTATTATTATTATTATTAATTGGATTTCTATGCCATCCCTCTCTAAGTACATGCATATCTCAGGGACCACCTTCTGCTGCACAAATCCCAGCGACCAGTTAGGTCCCACAGAGTGGGTCTTCTCCAGGTCCCATCAACTAAACAATGTTGCTTGGCAGGACCCAGGGGAAGAGCCTTCTCTGTGGCGGCCCTGGCCCTCTGGAACCAACTCCCCCCAGAGATTAGAATTGCCCCCACCCTCCTCGCCTTTTTTAAGCTGCTTAAAACCCACTTCTGCCGCCAGGCATGGGGGAATTGAGATACTCTTTCCCCCTAGGCCTTTACAATTTTATGCATGGTATGTCTGTATGTATGTTTGGTTTTTATAATAATGGGTTTTTAACTGTTTTTAGTATTGGATTATTATTATATGCTGTTTTATTGCTGTTGTTAGCCACCCCGAGTCTGCGGAGAGGGGCGGCATCCAAATCCAATAAATAGATAGATAGATAGATAGATAGATAGATAGATAGATAGATAGATAGATAGATAGATAGATAGATAGATAAAACAAACAAACAAACAAACAAACAAACAAACAAACAAACAAACAAAAATGTTGGAGCTGAGCTAGGGCAACAGCTTGCAAGACAGCAGATATGGCCATGCGTGCCATCTGTAGCACCCGTGCCATAGGTTCTACATCACCTCTTCTATGCTTTGAAAATATCCCCCACCTGCCCCGACCTTTATTTCATCATGTGAAACATAGCTGATCAGCTCCCCATCTGTTTTTCAGGCAGAATCCACCTTCTGAGCATGCACGGAACTGAAATGGCACAGTAAATGCGCGAGTGGAGTGAGCAAACTGGTGGCTGTTTGAAAGTAAGTGGAACCCACCTCTGCCATAGACTAATCCTTCTCTTTAAGGATTGTAGCTGAGTTCTTCCTGATGCGTCATTTTAATTGCAGATTAGTCTAGTTTCTTTTCCACCACAGGAAAGGTTTGCGAGACAGAGGACATGCATCATTAATCGCGTAGTCGAGGGGGACTGCATATCAAACAGGAACTCTGTCTAGTCCAACTCCTACGGTCTGTCTGACAGTTACAAAATTGTCGCCAAACAGGGTGAAAAAATATCCCCAATAAAGGCTGCTGCTTAGAATAAGTTTTCTCCTTCTTATATTTCTACAAATATAAGATGTAGGGGAAAAAATATTCTACACATAGGCAAGCTGCAGATGAAGATGTTAGCCGCCCCGAGTCTCTGGAGAGGGGCGGCATACAAATCCAATAAATAAAAAAATAAATAAATAATGATGGTGATGATAACCGTGATCATGATCATGATGATCATAATGATTAATGAAGTTGATTAGGGACTGGAGACTAAAACATAGAATGGTTACTGGAATTGGGTATGTCTAATTTAACGAATCTATCTATCTATCTATCTATCTATCTATCTATCTATCTATCCATCTATCCATCTATCCATCTATCCATCTATCCATCTATCCATCTATCCATCTATCCATCTATCCATCTATCCATCTATCCATCTATCCATCTATCCATCTATCCATCTATCCATCTATCCATCTATCCATCTATCCATCTATCCATCTATCCATCTATCCATCTATCCATCTATCCATCTATCCATCTATCCATCTATCCATCTATCCATCATCTATCCATCTATCCATCTATCCATCTATCCATCTATCCATCTATCCATCTATCCATCTATCCATCCATCCATCCATCCATCCATCCATCCATCCATCCATCTATCTATCTATCTATCTATCTATCTATCTATCATCTACCTACCTACCCACCTACCTATCATCTACCTACTTACCTACCAACCTACCGACCGACCGACCTACCGACCGACCGACCAACCTACCTACCTACCTACCTACCTACCTACCTATCTGTCTTCTTTATAAGCCGATCTAAAATTAAGGAGTCATTACCTGACAGTTAGGGCAATTAATCAATGGAACAGCTTGCCTTCAAAAGTTGGGGGTGCTCCAACATTGGATGTTTTAAAGAGGAAATTGGACTGCTCTTTGTGTGAAATGGCATAGGGTTTCCTGTCTGAACAGGGGGCTGGGCTAGAAGACCTCCAAGGTCCCTTTTAACTCTTGGGTAGATCTTTCCACATCTTCTGATCCTACACTACTTGTCTTTGAGTTCTTCTGTGTTTGGGCGAGTGTCAGCTTTGATGGTGACCAACAATTGTGTTATTTGGTAAGCTGGTTACCTTTTACCACCAAGTCTTCCAAAGATAATGAATTCCTCCATCCAACGTGGCCAAAAGAAGATGCAGTTTTGTGATTTTGCCCTCCAGTGACATGTCTGAATTTTATTTTAGCTCTGGTTCTTGCTTGTTGGTCACCTTTATGGTCCAAGAAATATGGAGGACCTTTCTCCAACTCAAAGGACTCAATTATCTTCCCGACTTGATTCAGCGAGAGAAAATGTTTTAATTAGGTTGTTTTGGCTAAATTCCAGGATGAATATTCTAAAGTGCCAACAAGCACTCTGATTTATTTATTGTTTTGAAACCAAACAAAGCTTTTATTACTATTTCAGCAAGTAGCCGCAGATGCTTGGAACAAGAGGGTTAAGTGGTCATTTGGCACCAACTCTTATCCCAATATTGTACTGCAGACTTCAACAAAACCTTGACTCTTGTCATTGTTTCATCTGTTTCTCAACTGCCTGGTAGAGTCTGTTGAATTTTATACTGTATATTCCAAAGGCTGAAGTTCTACAGGCAGTCCTTGGGCTACAACAGTTTGTTTGGTGATCGTTTGAAGTTACAATGGCATTGAAAAAAGTGGCTTACGACAATACAGTGGTCTTACGAACTTAATTTGTTCCGTGACCAGATTCGTAAGTAGAAAAGTTCGTAAGGCGAAACAATGTTTTCCATAGGAATCAATGTAAAAGCAAATAATGCATTACATCACAAGTAACTGTGTTCTCTTCGCAGACGATGTAAAACTCTTCAACACCACCGATAACACAACTACTCTCCAAAAAGACCTTGACGCTGTTTCTGAGTGGTCTAACACATGGCAACTCCAAATCTCAACTAGGAAATGCTCTGTCCTACACATTGGGAAGAAGAATCTGAACTCCAAATACAAACTGAATAATCAAATTATCACAGATAATCCCCACTCGGTTAAAGACCTTGGTATACTAATAACAAAAGATTTAAGTGCCAAAACCCACTGCAACAATATAGCCAAGAAGGCTTCAAGAGTTGTAAACCTAATCCTACGTAGCTTCTGCTCTGGCAATCTCACACTGCTTACAAGAGCTTATAAAACTTTTGCCAGACCCATCCTCGAATACAGCTCATCTGTTTGGAACCCATATCGCATCTCAGACATTAACACCCTTGAAAATGTCCAAAGATACTTCACCAGAAGAGCCCTTCACTCCTCCACTTGAAACATAATACCCTATGAGACTAGACTTTCAATCCTGGGCCTAGAAAGCTTAGAACTAACATGCCTTAAACAAGATCTAAGTATTGCCCACAAGGTCATATGCTGCAACGTCCTGCCTGTCGGCGACTACTTCAGCTTCACCCACAACAACATAAGAGCACACAACAGATTTAAACTTAATATTAACCGCTCCAAACTTGACTGTAAAAAATATGACTTCAGTAACCAAGTTGTCGAAGCGTGGAACTCATTACTGGACTCCATAGTGTCATCCCCAAACCCCCAACACTTTACCCTTAGATTATCTACGGTTGACCTATCCAGATTCCTAAGAGGTCAGTAAGGGGTGAGTACAAGTGCACTAGAGTGCCTTCCATCCCCTGTCCTATGGCTCTCCTATATCTCCTATACCTTTCTTCTATTCCTATATCTCTTCTTCTATTCTTTCATTGATATGTTCTATTACTATATCTTCTTTTCTATTCTTTCTTAGATATATTTTACTATGAGTATCTCCTCTATAACCTTCATTATGTATTTTACTATGTGTATATAGATATATACCCACTAAAACCCTCATTGTGTATTGGACAAAATAAATGAATGAATGAATGAATGAACGAACGAACGAACGAACGAACGAACAAATAAATAAATAAATAAATAAATAAATAAATGAAGTAAAGTGTGCCACAGGTGACACACAAGGTGTTGCCTTATGTCAGCTCCAGCACATACGCATGTGTTCTATGGTATCAAAAGAAAGAGAGTTCTGTAGGTTTGGTCCAGGAAAAAAAGAAAGGAAAGAGAAAAAGGAATAAATAAATAAAAGGAAAATTCAACTGGGAAAACAGAAACTATTGGAGTCGTAAAGTTGAGACAAGAAGAAAGGCAGGAGAAGCCAGAGGCACTATATGAAGAATCATAACCAAACAAGAAAGGAAATTCTCTCTCATTCAGCAGGGAACTTACCGAGAATATCTTTTTGAAGAACAACATGGACATATGGACAGCTCGCTAGGTTTAGGGTCATCTTGACATAGCAGCTGAATATCTAATTTGGGAGTCCACTAAAGTTTCTTCTTTCTTCGAGCAACAAAATCTACCAGTTGTAAAGAATCCCTTAATTTGGCCCGGGCAAGAAACGCTTCTGCATTTTCCTGTAATTTAATGTTCATTTTTTAAAGAAAACAGATTAACAGCATTGGAAGGGACCTTATAGGTCAGTGGTGGCAAACCTATTGGTTGGCACGCAAACTCGGGTCCGACCAGCTGATTTTCAGGCCTTCTGGGCCCAATGTGAGTCAGGAAACACACTGCTTTTCTAGGAGCCTTGGGAGGGCAAAAACAGCCTCCCCCCCCTGAGGCCCTCTTCCAACTTCCGATTAAACTGGAAGGCCTATTTTTTTTGCTGTCCATGAAGAAGGGTGGCATACAAGTCCAATAGATAGATAGATAGATAGATAGATAGATAGATAGATAGATAGATAGATAGATAGATAGATAGATAGATAGATAGATAGATAGATAGATAGATAGATTAGATAGATAGATAGATAGATAGATAGATAGATAGATAGATAGATAGATAGATAGATAGATAGATAGATAGATTAGATAGATAGATAGATAGATAGATAGATAGATAGATAGATAGATAGATAGATAGATAGATAGATAGATAGATAGATAGATAGATAGATAGATAGATGCAAGATAGATAGATAGATAGATAGATAGATAGATAGATAGATAGATAGATAGATAGATAGATAGATAGATGATAGATAAATTCATCTTCAGAAAATTTCTGAGTCACTTAAAGTCTTTTCTCCAACAATCGCTTGGGTCAAATTTGATTTGCATTATCCTGGCATGTATATGTTCATGTCTGTCTGTTGTGTATGTGTGTCTATATGTCTCTCTATGGGAATGGGTGTGTAAAGGTAAAGGTTTCCCCTGTCCAGTTGAGTCTGACTTTAGGGCACTAGTTCCCAACGTGGGGCCCACACTCCAAAGGGGGGCAATTGGCTTTTTAATGGGAACAATTGGGACCTTCTTTAAACCACGTTAATGGCCTTTTAGGCTTCCTCCATGTGAGTAGGAGTTCACTTGTGGAATAGTGAGAATTATATGTCACTGGAAGGGGGGAAAACATCAGGGTTTTAGAGATGCTTAGGTGGGGCATGGCCTGTGGAGGTTGTGAGCGTCCAACACTTACTTACTTACTTACTTACTTACTTACTTACTTACTTACTTACTTACTTACTTACTTACTTATTTATTTATTATTTGGATTTGTATGCCGCCCCTCTCCGAAGACTCGGGGCGGCTCACAACAAGTGCAACAAATCATAAATAATCCAATTAATTAAAATATTTAAAGATTTAAAAAACCCCATATACTAACAGACACACACACAAGCATACCATGTATAAATTAAACATGCCCAGGGGGAGATGTTTCAATTCCCCCATGCCTGACGGCAAAGGTGGGTTTTAAGGAGTTTACGGAAGGCAGGAAGAGTAGGGGCAGTTCTAATCTCCGGGGAGAGTTGGTTCCAGAGAGCCGGTGCCGCCACAGAGAAGGCTCTTCCCCTGGGGCCCGCCAACCGACATTGTTTAGTTGACGGGACCCGGAGAAGGCCCACTCTGTGGGACCTAATCAGTCGCTGGGATTCGTGTGGCAGGAGGCGGTCTCGGAGATATTCTTGAGACTTTTAAGGGGAGATTGGTCAATTTTTGCCCTCCCCAGGCTACAAAGGCTTCCCTGGAGTTGGGGGAAGGTAAAAACACCCTTCCCCATCCCCCTGGAGGCTCTCTGGAAGCCAGCCAGCCAGCCAGCCAGCCAGCCAGCCAGCCAGCCACCCACCCACCCACCCACCCACCCACCCACCCACCCACCCACCCACCCACCTATCTATCTATCTATCTATCTATCTATCTATCTATCTATCTACTTATTTACTAGATTTGTATGCCGCCCCTCTCCGCAGACTCGGGCCGGCTCAAACAATAATGAAACAATGTACAATAAATCTAATATAAAAGTAACTAAAAACCCCTTATTTAAAAACCTAACCCTAACCCTTGATGTGAGTGATGTCAAGTTGTCCACCTTTAAGCCAGTCACATGACCTTTAAGCTACCCCACCAGTCACATGATTGTCAAGCCACTCCCACCTGGTCACATGGCCAGCAAGCCACACCCACAAAATAAGCCACGCCCACAGTGTGGTAGCAAAAATATGTGCAGCCCTTCCCTGCCTGAGAACTGTCTGTTTTTAAAGAGTTGCTATTTCCAACCTGTGCATAACAGAACGACTCTTTTCTTCATGAGAGCAGGCAGTTCTTCTTTCAATGATTAATAAAATGCCTCCTTCGGAACAGGGAACAATCAGAAGAAAGCATTACCATTCCGAGCATCCATTCTGTTATCAGAGACAGGCACAAACCGCCTTGAAATGTCAGGTTGAAAACAAAGAATGGTAAATGGCGCCTCTCACAAAACTCTACTTGTCCGGTTTGCTTGATCGAATGGTAAGAAATGTAAATGGGGGCTGGGAGGAAGTGGGGAAAAAATGGCTGTAGCTTTTCAGGCTGTATAATGGTGTCTGGAGAGGATTTGATCTCCCTGGACAGTCAAAGATAAAAAATGTAGGCAGATCAATTTAATAAATAATAATAACAAGAATAGGAACTGCCTGGTGTCCTACAGAGGACTTGTATTGCAGTTTGCTTGTTTGTTTGTTTGTTTACTTACTTACTTACTTACTTACTTATTAGATTTGTATGCCTCCCCTTTCCGTAGACTCAGGGCGGCTCACAACATAATAAAACAATTCATAACAAATCTAATAATTTACAATTTAAAAATTTAAAGTAGTTAAGAAAACCCCATTTTTAAGCAGACATACCATACATAAATTATATAGGCCCGGGGGAGATATCTCAATTCCCCCATGCCTGATGACAAAGGTGGGTTTTAAGGAGTTTACGAAAGGCAAGAAGGGTAGGGGCAGTTCTAATCTCTGGGGGGAGCTGGTTCCAGAGAGTCGGGGCCTCCACAGAGAAGGCTCTTCCCCTGGGGCCCGCCAACCGACATTGTTTAGTTGACAGGACCTGGAGAAGGCCGACTCTGTGGCACCTAATCGGTTGCTGGGATTCATGCAGCAGAAGGCGGTCTTGGAGATATTCCCATCAGGCACAACCTCCGCAGCCAATAATCAAACATGATAACATTAGAAGATGGTAGATATCGTGCCTACCATTTATATTAGTTGTATATAGACTGTTGTTCTCTGGCACCATCGAGTGGCCAGGGCTAAATACCAATCTGCATTGTTTGGAAATTTATAGATTACAGATTAACAGAGTTGGAAGGGATCTTATAGGTCAGTGATGGCGGACCATTTTTTCCCTCAGGTGCCGAAAGAGCATGGGTGCACACTATCGCACACACAGAAGTGCCCACACCCATAATTCAATGCCTGGGGAGGGCAAAAACAGCTTCCCCCACCTAGACTAGATGACCTACAAGGTCTCTTCCAAGTCAGATAGATAGATAGATAGATAGATAGATAGATAGATAGATAGATAGATAGATAGATAGATAACATAAGACGAGCCCTGCTGAATCAGGCCAAAGCCCATTGAGTCCAACGTTCTGCATCTCACAGTGGCCCACCAATTGTCCATGGGGATCTTGAGCAGAAAGAGAAGGCAAGACCCACCCCTTCCCTGGACCCCCAACAAATGGTACTCAAGGGAATCCTGCCTGCCTCAACCAGCATAGAAGCAGCACTTGGACATCTGTTTCAATGACCACCTATACACTTGGCATTCATAGAACCTCTAGCTAAGATTCCGTGCAGTTTGGAGAGCTCCCAAATCCCACTCCTGGTGGGCCACATCAGTGGTGGGCTGCTGCCTGGATGGGGGGGGGGAGGAAACGCAGTGGGAGAGCAAAAATGGCGGCACATGGACATCCATTTCAATAACCACCAATACACTTGGCATCCATGAATCTGTCTAGTCCTGCCTTGAGGCTATCCAGGCTGACAGCTGTCATGACCTCTTCTGGAAGGGAATTCCATAAACCAACGACCCTCTGGGTGCAGAAATATTTCCCTTTATTTGTCCTCACTTTCTTACCAATGAGCTTTAGGGAGTGCCCCCTCGTCCTAGTATTGTGTGATAAAGAGAATAATTTTTCTCTATCCTCCTTTTCTATCCCATGCATGATTGTATATACACTTCAATCAAGTCAGCCCTTAAATGCCATCTTTCAGGGCTGAAGAGACCAAGATAGATAGATAGGTAGATAGGTAGGTAGATAGGTAGATATGTAGGTAGATAGGTAGATAGGTAGATAGGTAGATAGGTAGATAGGTAGATAGGTAGGTAGGTAGGTAGGTAGGTAGATAGATAGATATGTAGATATGTAGATATGTAGGTATGTAGGTATGTAGGTATGTAGGTAGGTAGGTAGATAGGTAGATAGGTAGATAGGTAGATAGGTAGATAGGTAGATAGGTAGATAGGTAGATAGGTAGATAGGTAGATAGGTAGATAGGTAGATAGGTAGATAGGTAGATAGGTAGATAGGTAGATAGGTAGATAGGTAGATAGGTAGCAAGTAGGTAGGTAGGTAAGTAGGTAGATAAGTAGGTAGGTAGGTAGGTAGATAGGTAGATAGATAGATAGATAGATAGATAGATAGATAGATAGACAGACAGACAGACAGACAGACAGACAGACAGACAGACAGACAGACAGACAGACAGACAGACAGACCTGGAAATAAGGAGAGATTTTCTGACAGTGAGAACAGTCAACCAATGGAACAACTCACCTTCAGAAATTGTGAGAGCTTCATCACTGGAAGCTTTCAAGAAGAGAGTGGACTGGCATCTGTAAGGAATGGTATAAGGCACTGATGGCGAACCTTTTTTCCCCCCAGGTGCCAAAATAGTGTAGGTGTGCACTATTGTGCATGCGCGAGTGCCCATACCCATCATCAACAATCTGACCTCCCCAGCACCTCCAGCAATGAATAGGAAAATGCGCCCCTTACTACCTCGCCTCAATCCCACCCCAACTCAACCCAACTAAATCTCATCCCTGAACACAAATTCAATCTCAAATGCAAACTCATCAATGCAAGAAGTTTAATCAATAAGTTATCAGAATTCCTCCTTCTACTCGACACCAACTTATTTGACTTAATCTTTGTTTGCGAAACATGGTTGAATTGTTCCTTTCCTGACTCCATCATCATGCATAATAACTACCTGGTTCTCCGGTCTGACCGCGAATCCCGCAGAGGAGGTGGTGTAGCCATATTCTATAAAAGCTCACTCAATCTAAAAAACATTCAAGTAGCACACGATCTATCCCTTCCTGAAACCTTAATCTGCGATCTTTCCCTCATCACTACTGTCCGCTTTTTACTGTGCTACAGAGCTCCAAACTATGACACTACCCATGCATCAAAATTAACCTCCCTACTAACATGGGCATCCTCCTGCCCCTATCCCATCATCTTCCTAGGTGACCTTAACCTACCACACATCAACTGGACACTAAATGAATGCTCCACCGAACCCATACATACCACCATTTATAACACCGTCACCAGCCTGGGACTAGAACAACTAGTATCTAACAATACCAGACTCAACAACTGTCTCGACCTCATCTTCTGTAACAGCAAAAGTGCTATTTATGGACTGCATATCATAGAACCCTTCTCCAACAGCGACCATAGTATGATCAACTTCAACCTCAACCTACACCATCATAACACTCAACAGAACAACACGGCACCTAAGTACAATTTCAGGAAAGCCAACTACGAACTCATAGATGCCAATCTCTCACTAATCAATTGGCATTCCTTGTTCTCCAACTGCATCACCATTGATGAACTTTACAACACGTTCTTACACCAAATTAATAATCTCATAAATCTGCATGTCCCAATTACCTCTCCTAGAAGAAAACAAAAAAATAACATTCCTGTCTCAATAAGGAAACTTCAAACCAACAAAAGATCCCTCTGGCGTAGAAACAAAAACGGTCCAGTAACCAACTTTAAAAGCCGCTACAGAAGCATATGCCAACAAATAAAAGCAGAATGTCTCAACTACCACAGTGAACAAGAGGAAAACCTCCTACGCTCCAAATCTAACCGTGCCTTCTACAACTTCGTCAACAACAAACTTAACGACTCCAGACCTATTCCACCTCTCGTAGGACCACACAACATAGAATACCACGATGACCCATCCAAAGCTAACCTCTTCAACTCCTTTTTTGGCTCCGTTTTTGTTAACAGTAATGGCTCATCCCCCCTCTTCGCAAACCGCACTTCTAACTCATTAAAAACCCTTGTCTTTAAAATAATCACACAACCCAATCAAACCATACATAAATCGTAAAAGCTAGGGGGTATATCAATTCCTCCATGCCTGGCGACATAGGTGGGTTTTCAACAACTTGCGAAAGGCGAGGAGGGTGGAGGCAGTTCTAATCTCCAGGGGAAGTTGATTCCAGAGGGCCAAGGCTGCCACAGAGAAGGCTCTTTCCCTGGGTCCCGCCACACGGCATTGTTTAGTTGACGGGACCTGGATAAGGCCAACTCTGTAGGACATAACCGGTCGCTGGGATTTGTGTGGCAGAAGGCGGTACTGAAGGTATTCTGGTCTGATGCCATTTAGGGCTTTATAGGTCACTACCAACACTTTGAATTGTGATCGGAAACTGATCAGCAGCCAGTGCAGGCTGCGGAGTGTTGACGAGACATGGGCATATCTAGGAAAGCCCATGATTGCTCTCGCTGCTGCATTCTGCATGATCTGAATTTTCTGAACACTCTTCAAAGGTAGCCCCTTGTAGAGAGTGTTGCAGTAGTCGAACCTCGAGGTGATGAGGGCATGAGTGACTGAGCAGAGACTCCCTGTCCAAATAGGGTCACAACTGGTGCATCAGGTGAACCTGGGCATATTATTATTATTATTATTATTATTATTATTATTATTATTATTATTATTATTATTACGTGCATGCTGGCCAGCTGATTTTTGGCTTCCACAGAGTTTTTTGGAGGCCATTTTTGGCTTCCAGAGAACCTTCAGGGGGATGGGGGAGGCCAGTTTTTCCCTCCCTCGGCTCCAGGGAAGCCTTTGGAGCCACTGAGGGAAAAACACAAGCCTACTAGGCCCACCAGAAGTTGGGAAACAGGGCGTTTCCACCTCTCCGCGGTGCAGGGGAAGCTGTTTTTACCCTCTACAGGCATTGAATTATGGGTGTGCGCACTCACACATGCTTGATAGCATGCACACGTGCTCTTTCAGCACCTGAGGGAAAAAAGGTTTGCCATCACTGGTATAGAACAAAGAGAAGCTAACCAAATACAGGAAAATTGGCCTTTTTTAAAAAAAAAAAGATGGCAGCAAGCACGGATCGGCACAGACAGAACTGGATCCATGATACCCAAATTACATTACCAGTAGGTCACTAATGTTTTGGGCAATCTGGTCCAAACCAGGAGGAACCCACCCCTGGTCTATGAAGATTCTCAGTCATCCCTGTCATAGGGATGCTTTTTACAAAAGGTAACTGGGCTTTGTTTTTCCTAGAAGACATTTCACTTCTCATCCAAGAAGCTTCTTCAATTCTGTACTGCAGGCCACCGAAGCTGACTTGTAGATCTGAAGGTCAGCGGTTCAAATCTCATCACCGGCTCAAGGTTGACTCAGCCTTCCATCCTTCCGAGGTGGGTAAAATGAGGACCCGGATTGTTGGGGCAATAGTCTAGCTCTATTAAAAAAGTGCTATTGCTAACATGTTGTAAGCCGCCCTGAGTCTAAGGAGAAGGGCGGCATAATGAACGAATGAACGAATGAACGAATGAACGAATGAACGAATGAACGAATGAACGAATGAACGGATGAACGGATGAACGGATGAACGAATGAACGAATGAACGAATGAACGAATGAACGAATGAACGAATGAACGAATGAACGAATGAACGAATGAACGAATGAACGAATGAACGAATGAACGAATGAACGAACAAACAAACAAACAAACAAACAAACGAGAACGTCTTCAAAGTAAAACAAAGTCCAGTTGCCTTCTGAAAAAGCACTTTTGGGATTACAAAGGACATGATACAATATTGGGTTCCTACTGGTAGGTAAATTGGAGCTGTGCGCGCATTTCCACATTCCCAGTGCTCGTGCGTGTGCGGCCAAGTGAGATTTTGCTCTGTGCATGTGTAGGAAGCAAAATCTCGTGAGGAAGAAACGAGATTTCCTCACGAGTGAGATTTTGCTTCCTTTGTGAGGAAACAAGATTTCCTTACAAGTGAGATTTTGCTTCCTTCATGAGGAAACGAGATTTCCTTACAAGTGAGATTTTGCTACCTTCATGAGGAAACAAGATTTCCTCACGAGTGAGATTTTGCTTCCTTCGTGAGGAAACAAGATTTCCTCACGAGTGAGATTTTGCTTCCTTCATGAAGAAACGAGATTTCCTCACAAGTGAGATTTTGCTTCTGTGCATGCGCGGAAGCATTAAAATCACCAAAATCTTGCTCACATGCGTGTCCCCTCATGAGATTTTGCTTCCTTCATGAGGAAACGAGATTTCCTTACAAGTAAGATTTTGCTTCCTTCATGAGGAAATGAGATTTCCCTACGAGTAAGATTTTGCTACCTTCATGAGGAAACGAGATTTCCTCACACGTGAGATTTTGCTTCCTTCATGAGGAAACAAGATTTCCTCACAATTGAGATTTTGCTTCTGTGCATGCGCAGAAGCATAAAAATCACCTAAATCTTGCTCACATGCAGGTCCCCTCATGATATTTTGCTTCCTGCACATGTGCAGAAGCAAAATATCATTTGGACACACATGGGCAAGTGCCGGGGTCGCGAAGTTCTGCGGGAAGGGCACTGGTAGTGGCCATAAGTGGAATCTGCCCCTGACATGATAACTGTCTTCTGGTATTTGAAGGGCTATAGCAGAGAATGGAGAGTTGATTTATTCAAAGCAACTGGATGCAGGAAAAGAAATAATGGGTGGAAGTTTGGTTAAAGAATGATCCATCTTAGAAGCAAGGAGAAATGTTCTGATAATGAAAACCATTAATCAATGGAATAGCTGCGCTCCTTGAGTTGTGAGTGCTCCATCACTAGAAAGTTTCAAAAACTGATTGGACAACCATTTGACTGGAAAGGTCTCCTGCCTTGAGCAAGGGGTTGAACTAGAGTTCCTAGAGTAGGGTACCACAAGTTTCCATCTTAGACCCAGTACTCTCTAACATCTTCATTAATGACCTAGATGAGGGAATAGAAGGGGAACTAACCAAATTTGCAAATGATAACAAACTGGCGGGAGTAGCCAATATACCAGGGCAGGGATAGACAAAGTTGGTTCTTCTATGACTTGTGGACTACAACTCCCAGAATTCCTGAACCAATAATGTCATAGAAGAGCCAACTTTGCCTACCCCTGCCCCAGGGGATAGGATCAGGATCCAGGTGGATCTTGATAAACACTGGGCCCCATCAAACAAAATGAAATTTAATGCTGAGAAAAGTAAAGTCCTACACTTAGATAGGGTTTCCTGCCTAAGTAGGGGGTTGGACTAGAAGACCTCCAAGGCCCCTTTCATCTCTGCTGTGATGAGGATGAGGATGAAAAACAAAAAATATACATATAATTTGGGTGAAACCACAATCAATAGCAGTAACTGCAAGAGGGATCTTGGAGCCCGAGTAGACAACCAGCTAAACATGAGCCATCAGTACTCTAGGTGGGGTCTAACTAAGGCTTTTTAGAGTTGTATTAGTACCTCCCTAGCCCTAGATTGTATCCCTCTATGAATGCCAAAAAAGTCAATGCAATCCTAAATTGCATTCGTAGAGGGATACAATCTAGGACTAGGGAGGTACTAATACAACTCTAAAAAGCCTTAGTTAGACCCCACCTAGAGTACTGCATCCAGTTTTGGTCACCACACTACAAAAAAGACATTTAAACTCTAGAGAAAGTGCAAAAGAGAGCAACCAGGATAATAAGGGGGATGGAAACTATAACATACGAAGAGAGGCTGCAGGAACTGGCAAAGAGAAGGACCAGGGGAGATATGATGGCAGAGTTCCAGTACCTGAAGGGCTGCCACAGAGAGGAGGGGGTCAGGCTGTTTTCAAAAGCACCAGAAGGCCAGAGAAGGAATAATGGATGGAAGTTGACCAATGAGAGATTCAACCTGGAAACAAAGAGAAACTTTATGATAGTGAGTGCGATCAACCAGTGGAACAGCTTACCTGCTGTTGTGGTTAGCTCTGGCCCAGCTCCTGCCCCAAGGACTGTGGATGTGGGGGAGACATCCACATGTTGCAGGCCTGTTTTGCCCCCGGTGGAATCTGCTGATGAAGGCTCCTCTGACCAAGTGACAGGGAGTGACAGGGAGGAGGAGAGTGGGGCAGACAGCTCAGAAGGAGATCAATTATCTAGCTCCTCCTTGGATTCAGAACAAGAGTTAATGATACAGCCACGCATGCGGAGAGCGATGCATAGGCAGCAACAACTGAGAGATTATTATCAAAGAAAATGAGGCCACCTGTGGTTGGGTGGGGCTGTGGCAATTAGTGAGGCTGCTATAAGTTGCAGCCTGTGGGTTTGGCCATTGTGGAGGATTATCTGATCATTGTGTTTTGTGACTGCTTTACTGACTTTGACTTTTTGTGTGCTGATTTTTCCCCGCTTTGAAACTAAACCAGAGCAAAGTGTGTTTCACTTTGTGAAAGAAGAAGGACTGGGAATTGCCTCACAGCTGCAAGCTAAGTATCACAGAACTGATAAGGGACTTGTACAAATTACCAGTTTGTTTGGAGACGAGTGCTCTTTGCTATACCAAAAGTGGGCTTGGTTTAAGTGAATTTTCATTATAAAGAACATTGTTTTGAATTTTCAAATGTGTGTGTGTCTGAAATTTGTACCTGTGAATTTTTGGGAGGATTGTACCAGAGAGCCCGACAGAACACCTGCGGAGGTTGTGAGAGCTCCAACACTTGAGACTTTCAGGAGGAGATTGGATGGCAAATGGTATAGGGACTCCTGCTTCAGAGGGGGTTGGACTAGATGACCTACTAGGTCCCTTCCAATTCTAGTAGTAATCTAAAACTCCAAAGTCATTTCCAGACCTATGATTCTGTATTCTACTCTAATAAATATATCTAGAAAGTAGAGATATTAAACTTAATTTTGTAATTCTTTTTTTAAAAAAAATTACGGTAATTTAATTTATGACATTTATTTTTCCCCAGTATAATTTTTTTATTTCCCCCCAACATAGAATAAAAACAATACATCAGTACAAACATTAAAACCATGCTTATAATAAAAGAGATTGAATTTTTAATTTGAATTGAATTTATTAGATTTGTATGCCAATTCAATTATATTGTTTATATATTGTTTATATATGTTTATATAAGACTCCGAAGTCTGATGCAAAAAGGATGTTGCAGAGAAAAGCAACAAAGAGGATTAGGGGGCTGGAGGCTAAAACATATGAAGGACAGTTGCAGGAACTGGGCATGGCTAGTCCAGTGAACACAAGGATTGAGGGGAGACATGACAGCAGTCCTCTAATATCTCTCAGGGGTTGCCCCAAAGAAGAAAGAGTCAGGCTATCTTCTTGAAAATGTCCATTGTTGGAGCATTCACAATTTCTGGTGGCAGGCTGTTCCACTGGTTGATTGTTCTAACTGTCAGGATATTTCTCCTTATTTTTAAGTTGCTTCTCTCCTTGATTGGTTTCCACCCATTGCTTCTTGTTCTACCCTGGAGTAGTTTGGATAATTTTGTAATTCTGTAAAAGAAGCAGCTTATTTTTTTTTCTCTAAGTGAAAGTAAATACATTTTAAAGGACCCTGTGTTCTTTTTACTCTAGTCTTGGAAGTTTTGAATAATTAAGAAAGGTGAAAAAATAGTGAGTATGGAAATCAAAAAAGAAACATACAAAGGGAGAGCATTTTAATTAAAACATAATTAACCACTTTAATTAAAGAATAGAATGCATCCAGTTTTGTTTCTGCTGGGAAACAGGTTCTGGACTTCAGGCTCAAAACATAAAAGAAAAAAAAAGAGGAACATTTGTTTTTTTGATGATTAGATTAATTTGTTGCTATAGAAACGTTCGCATATATTAAGCCTGCAAATTAAAAGTGGAGGTTATCACTGAATTTTGTATTTTACTGCACTGAAAAAAAAATGAGACGATTGGGGGATTTTTTTGCTTCTACCTTCACCTTCCAATCCTTTTTTCTTTCTTTTCTCTCTGCTATTTTCTTATTATCCTTCTATTTGTATTTTATATTATAATAAGCTTTCAATAAAAGAAAGAGAAAGAACCACGGGTTACTGCAAGACCATAATCTTTTATGTCAAGGAACTGTGCAGCTGGTGTCCGAATGGAATCAGAGACTTGCAGTTTTATAGAAATAAATATATTTTACACCTCAATATACAGCAAACTAGATAGTCAGGCACATCATTACATCATGAGGTACATCATGAGGTAAATCACAGAGCACAAAGGGGAGACAGAAGAAAAAGGTGGGGGGAAAGGGAAAATTCAATTTTTTTCTACCAATTCTGTGTATCTGACCAAACTTTTCCTACCAGTTCTATATACCTGACTGTACCTGTAGGAGACCATCACTGGTCAGGCAGATCACTACATCATGAGGTAAATCATGAGGTAAATCACAGAGCACAAAGGGGAGCCAGAAGGAAAAGGTGAGGGGAAAGGGAAAATTCAATTTTTTTCTACCAATTCTGCGTATTTCTACCGGTTCTACGTACCTGATCGTACCTGATCATTCCTTTAGGAGCCCATCACTGGTCAGGCAGATCACTACATCATGAGGTAAATTGTGAGGTAAATCACAGAGCACAAAGGGGAGCCAGAAGAAAAAGGTGGGGGGAAAGGGGAACTATTCACTATATTCACTAGTCTATTCTAGTGAAAAGAAGGACTAGGGAGACATAATAGCAATGTTGACCCCCGCTCTTCTTAGCGGCAGCCCCTCAAATATTGGAATGCTACATAGGTGGGTTCCAGTCAGTGAAGGGCTGCAAATAATTTTACTACCACAATATGGGTGTGACTTATTTGTGGGTGTGGCTTGTGACCAGGTGGGAGTGGCTTGATGAACATGTGACCAGGGGTGGCTTAAAGGTGGCCAACTGGACATCACTCACGTCAAGGGTTTGGGTTAGGGTTAGGGTGCCTGGCCTGGCCTCGCCTCAAAGAGATACAATTTCCCTATCTATTTACTATTACTGAACATCCAAAATATACTATTTAATTCTATATATATATATACAATTCAATTCAATTTATTAGATTTGTATGCCGCCCCTCTCCGAAGACTCAGGGCAGCTCACAACAATAATAAAAACAATATAACAGTAAACAAATCTAATATTAAAAGAAAAGATATATAAAACCCCAACAATTAAAACCAAACAGCACATACATACCAAACATAAAATATAAAAGCCTGGGGGAGGTGTCTCAGTTCCCCCATGCCTGGCGATATAGGTGGGTCTTGAGTAATTTGCGAAATATATGCCATATGTGTACATACATATTACACACAGGCACACAAAAATATACATTATCTACTATATAAACTGGATATGTATGTACACGCACGCATACATGCACAGCTATTCTAAAATTATCCATGTTCAGCCTCACTTACTGGGATAGGAAAAACATATGTCCAGAGCCCAGAAGGGAAAAAAAGAAAAAAAATCAATTTCTTTCTACCAATTCTGTGTATCTGACCAAACATTTTCTACCGGTTCTACATACCTGACTGTACCTGTAGGAGCACATTGCTAGTCAGGTAGATCACTACATCGTGAGGTAAATCGTGAGGTAAATCATGAGGTAAATCACAGAACACAAAGGGAGACAGAAGAAAAGGGTGGGGGAAAGGGAAACTATTCACTATATTCGTTAGTCTAGTCTAGTGAAAAGAAATATAGAAACATAGAAGACTGACGGCAGAAAAAGACCTCATGGTCCATCTAGTCTGCCCTTATACTATTTCCTGTGTTTTATCTTAGGATGGATATATGTTTATCCCAGGTATGTTTAAATTCAGTTACTGTGGATTTACCAACCACGTCTGCTGGACGTTTGTTCCAAGAATCTACTACTCTTTCAGTGAAATAATATTTCCTCACGTTGCTTTTGATCTTTCCCACAACTAACTTCAGATTGTGTCCCCTTGTTCTTGTGTTCACTTTCCTATTAAAAACACTTCCCTCCTGAACCTTATTTAACCCTTTAACATATTTAAATGTTTCAATCATGTCCCCCCTTTTCCTTCTGTCCTCCAGACTATACAGATTGAGTTCATGAAGTCTTTCCTGATACGTTTTATGCGTAAGACCTTCCACCATTCTTGTAGCCCGTCTTTGGACCCGTTCAATTTTGTCAATATCTTTTTGTAGGTGAGGTCTCCAGAACTGAACACAGTATTCCAAATGTGGTCTCACCAGCGCTCTATATAAGGGGATCACAATTTCCATCTTCCTTCTTGTTATACGTCTAGCTATGCAGCCAAGCATCCTACTTGCTTTTCCTACTGCCCGACCACACTGCTCACCCATTTTGAGACTGTCAGAAATCACTACCCCTAAATCCTTCTCTTCTGAAGTTTTTGCTAATACAGAACTGCCAATGCAATACTCAGATTGAGGATTCCTTTTCCCCAAGTGCATTATTTTACATTTGGAAACATTAAACTGCAGTTTCCATTGCTTTGACCATTTATCTAGTAAAGCTAAATCATTTACCATATTACAGACCCCTCCAGGAATATCAACCCTATTGCACACTTTAGAGTCATCGGCAAATAGGCAAACCTTCCCTACCAAACCTTCCCCTATGTCACTCACAAACATATTAAAAAGAATAGGACCCAGAACAGACCCTTGTGGCACACCGCTTGTAACCGGCACACCGCTTGTAAGAAGAAGTAGGAGAGACATGATAGCGGCTGCCCCTCAAATATTGGAATACTGCATAGGTGGGTTCCAGTTACCTTCACCACCGATTTGCATTGCGACGTTTCACATCCCCACGTGCAGTTTCACTTCTGTGCATGCTCAGAAGTTAGATTCAGCCCGAGCTGCTCAGCTGTGATTCGGGTGAAGAAATAAAGGTCGGTATTAACCCAGGGACATGCGGGAGGGCTTTTTTCACAGCATAGAATGAGGAGAAGCCATCTGGATGCAGGAAAATGGCCCAAAAAATTCAGGAAAAAAGATGGCAACAAGCCCAGACAGAACTAGAGGAACCTACCCCAGCCCAGTATTGGGTTCTACTGGTACCAATAAGGATGGCACACCTGTATGATGACGAGACGGTTGAACAATCAAGTGGAAATGGAGTTTTATAAAACTTGGGAGAAAGTATACAATTGGTGGAATGTAAAAAAGGATTATTAAAGATATTAAGGTAAAGTATGGAATAGTTACATAGAAACATAAAAACATAGAAGACTGACGGCAGAAAAAGACCTCATGGTCCATCTAGTCTGCCCTTATACTATTTTCTGTATTTTATCTTAGGATGGATATATGTTTATCCCAGGCATGTTTAAATTCAGTTACTGTGGATTTAACAACCACGTCTGCTTGAAGTTTGTTCCAAGGATCTACTACTCTTTCAGTAAAACAATATTTTCTCACGTTGCTTCTCATCTTTCCCTCAACTAACTGCAGATTGTGCCCCTTTGTTCTTGTGTTCACTTTCCTATTACAAACACTTCCCTCCTGGACCTTATTTAACCCTTTAACATGTTTCAATGTTTCAATCATGTCCCCCCTTTTCCTTCTGTCCTCCAGACTATACAGATTGAGTTCATTAAGTCTTTCCTGATACGTTTTATGCTTAAGACCTTCCACCATTCTTGTAGCCCGTTCAATTTTGTCAATATCTTTTTGTAGGTGAGGTCTCCAGAACTGAACACAGTATTCCAAATGTGGTCTCACCAGCACTCTATATAGCGGGATCATAATCTCGCTCTTCCTGCTTGTTATACCTCTAGCTATGCAGCCAAGCATTCTACTTGCTTTCTCTACCACCTGACTGCACTGTTCACCCATTTTGAGACTGTCAGAAATCACGACCCCTAAATCCTTCTCTCCTGGTTACTAGGTTGAATATATTTTATAGTCATATTTAATGGATAAGTTTAGTTTTATTACTTGATTATAATTATCTTAACTCCAACTATATAATGACATTGTTTGAATGTCTAGATTTATGCATTATCGTAGTATGCCAAGAGACATTTTTCTAACAAATTTTATTTTTCTGTATTGATCTAAATTATAACTAGTTCTTCTTTTTTGTATTAGGAAGACTTCTATGCTTAGTGGAGCAATGGTAGCTCCTTTACATGTTAAATGTTGTTTGTCTTGTTTTGTGTTATATTTTAAAAAATCATTAAAATAAATTTAAAAAAAAGAATGGCACACCTGTAGCAAAAGTTGCGCTGTGCACACAGCCTTGCTTCTTCTGCATGTGCGCAGGAAGCAAAGTCTCTTGAGGAGATGTGCGCACATACAAGATTTCAGTGATTTTTTGCTTCTATGTGTGCATGAGAATCCAATCCAGACATCTAATGTGCCAACCCTGAAGTTTATGTACAGGGTATGTTCCAAAAGTAATGCAATTATTTTTTAAAAAAGTAATTTATTGAACAGATTTGCACAAACACTTAAAATTCTTCAAACTACTGTCCTTGGGCCTCTACACATTATTTCCAGAGGCTCTGCCGTGACCGGTACGCACCCTGGAAGGCCTCTTCGGGGACCTCTCGCAAGGTTTTCTTCACGGCTGATTGGATCTCTCCTATGGATGAAAAACGTGCCTTGCCACAACGCACTACGAGTCCGCGAGTTCCTGGTCAAACACTAGGTGCCAATGCTGCTCCCCTCATAGTCCTGACGTCACCCCAGCAGTCTTCTTTTTGTCCCCAGCCCTAAAAGGAACCCATTTTCATCCATAGAAGAGATCCAATCAGCTGTGACGAAGACCTTGTGAGAGGTCCCCGAAGACACCTTCCAGGGCGTGTACCGGTCATGGCAGAGTCACTGGGAAAAAATGTGTAGAGGCCCAAGGACAGTACTTTGAAGAATTTTAAGTGTTTGTGCAAATCTGTTCAATAAATTACTTTAAAAAATAATAATTGCATTACTTTTGGAATGCACCCTTTATGCCATAATCATCATGATTTTGCTGCATTTTTCAAGCCCTTTAAATTATTTCCACCTTTTTTTCTTCAGTGGATGTGAACATATGAACTTCCCTTAGTTCTCCTTTCCTCTCCTAATTTCATTTAACCGCACATCCCAATCAACACAATTTATCGTCATCCGAAAGAATTATGCCATGGCATCGCATGGTAGTTTATTCAAACAAGTTATAATTACGCCAGGGAACATGATTATCCCTGGATCAATAATACATAAACTCAATGTAGCTAATCACGCTTGGATGTAATGATAAATTAAAGTTATTTAAAAATAAAAAGCACAAAATTTATGCCTGATTTCTTCAAATGCCACTGTGGTGAGCAATATAGTTTGTGTACGTTAATCAGAAACGCCCTAAAACAAAATTCCTAATATGATAGCTTTTATTTCCTTGCAATATTTATGTGCTGGACATCACTAAAGCTCGCAAGGAAATTGTGCATGGTTTGAGTGAAATACATTCATGCGAGATTAAAAAGCATATAGTGCAAAATGAATCCTGTTTATAGCTGTACCTACCAACATGTCAAATGTGCTTTGGGGCAATATTTTATCAACCTATATACATGTGTATACAAAGGCTATTGCTTACTTTTTTTTTTAAAGGACAAAAACATCAAAAACATCATCAAAAAAGCACAACAAAGAATGTTCTTTCTGCGCCAGCTCAGGAAGCTCAAACTGCCCAAGGAGCTGCTGATACAGTTCTACAGAGGAATCATTGAGTCTGTCATCTGCACCTCTACAACTGTCTGGTTTGGTGCTGCAACCCAACAGGACCCACACAGACTTCAGAGGAGAATCAGAACTGCAGAAAAAGCAATTGCTGCCAACCTGCCTTCCATTGAGGACCTGTATACTGCACGAGTCAAAAAGAGGGCGGGGAAAATATTTACTGACCCCTTGCATCCTGGACACAAACTGTTTCAACTCCTACCCTCAAAACGTCGCTACAGAGCACTGCACACCAAGACAACTAGACACAAGAACAGTTTTTTTCCGAATGTCATCACTCTACTAAACAAATAATTCCCTCAACACTGTCAGACTTTCTACTAAATCTGCACTTCTATTTCTACTAGTTTTTCTCATCATTCCTATCACCCATTTCCTCCCATGTTGACTGTATGACTGTAACTTGTTGCTTATATCCTAAGATTTTTTATTAATATTGCTTCTTCATTGCTTATTTGACCCCTATGACAATCATTAAGTGTTGTACCACATGATTCTTGACAAATGTATCTTTTTCTTTTATGTACACTGAGAGCATATGCACCAAGACAAATTCCTTGTGTGTCCAATCACACTTGGCCAATAAAAATTCTATTCTATTCTATTTTAGGTTACTACAACTGTAAATATGTGAACTGGGGCAGCTTGCAATGAAAGCTTTGCATAAAATGCAAATGTTTAATGTTTCCCCCCCTCCTCCCAAAAAGAAAGAACTGAGAAGGATTTGCAAATTTCTTCAGTGGCCACGGATCAGATTGGCAAGTTTTGTAGCCTCTCCTTTTTTCCTTTTTGAAGACTGGGATAATATTTGCTTCCTTCCCGGATATTTTTCACCTATTTTCTAATATTTGTCAGAGATCAAGACAATATTATTCATATTCTGATTTAAATTCACTCGGCGATAAGTGGTATTCCCACCTAGGTTTCTATTAATTTCAGGGTTAACATTTCCCTTCTCACCACCGCCTGGTGGAATAAATATCCTTTCATTGGTGTAATGGGAGCCAAATTATTTTATTTTTCTCTTCCCCTCTCCTACCATATTCAACTAAACTGGAGCATCAGTGAATTGCCTTGAAAATGGTCCTCGATGCCTTCCAGAGAAACACTGTTTCACGATTTAAATACTTCAGCATGTTGCTTGCTTTAATTAGGCCCAAATTAGCAACATAAGTGAGTGCAATTACATACATATTTAAATGTATTAAATCCATTGTGAGAAGAAGGAAAACCATTCATTCAGCACAGAGCATAATCGAGAAGGGATAATGTCCCTTTAGAAAAAGACTTCTATAGAAGCTGGTCTCTCATTTCTGAATTGGTAGAAGCCATCCATCCATCCATCCATCCATCCATCCATTCATTAATTCTTTCATGCATTCATTCATTCATCCACCCACCTGTTGTGGCCCGTCCGCATCCCATACAACTGATCACAGATTCCAAGGATGGAGAGACGGGTGTGGGTTTGTACCCTAGGCCAGTGTACCTAGCACCTGAGTCTGATACGAAGGAGGTCAGAGAAGTTGCAGTGTCAGAGGCTGAAAGCCAATCAGGGCCTTCTGCACCTCCCAAGATGCACATGAGTGATTCAGGAGAAGAGGAGGAGCCTCTTCTTGATGCCAGGGTACACAGAGTTGCCAGAAGGCATGAATGGCTAAGTAAGAGGAGCTCTCTGCGTGAATAGATCTCAAGAACAATTGACCACTCCCTTTGGCTATTTAAGGTTGAGCCCTTTGACGATTCAGTGCGGAAGTCAACTTTCATAGAAACATAGAAGACTGACAGCAGAAAAAGACCTCATGGTCCATCTAGTCTGCCCTTATACTATTTTCTGTATTTTATCTTAGGATGGATATATGTTTATCCCAGGCATGCTTAAATTCAGTTACTGTGGATTTATCTACCACGTCTGCTGGAACTTTGTTCCAAGGATCTACTACTCTTTCAGTAAAATAATATTTTCTCATGTTGCTTTTGATCTTTCCCCCAACTAACTGCAGATTGTGTCCCCTTGTTCTTGTGTTCCCTTTCCTATTGAAAACACTTCCCTCCTGAACCTTATTTAACCCTTTCACATATTTAAATGTTTCGATCATGTCCCCCCTTTTCCTTCTGTCCTCCAGACTATACAGATTGAGTTCATTAAGTCTTTCCTGGTATGTTTTATGCTTAAGACCTTCCACCATTCTTGTAGCCCGTCTTTGGACCCATTCAATTTTGTCAATATCTTTTTTGTAGGTGAGGTCTCCAGAACTGAACACAGTATTCTAAATGTGGTCTCACCAGCGCTCTATATAAGGGGATCACAATCTCCCTCTTCCTGCTTGTTATACCTCTAGCTATGCAGCCAAGCATCCTACTTGCTTTCCCTACTGCCTGACTGCACTGTTCACCCATTTTGAGACTGTCAGAAATCACTACCCCTAAATCCTTTTCTTTTGAAGTATTTGCTAACACAGAACTGCCAATACAATACTCAGATTGAGGATTCCTTTTCCCCAAGTGCATTATTTTACATTTGGAAACATTAAACTGCAGTTTCCATTGCTTTGACCATTTATCTAGTAAAGCTAAATCATTTCATTATGTTCCAGGTGTCTGCTCAGTTTTCTCTCTTGGACTATTATTATTCCAATGTTGATTTATGAACTAAGGAGTTGGGATCATTCTCTCCGGGTTTCCTACCAACTCAGAATGAGTCATGTAATTACAGCTATTTGATCAAAGAAAATATCTGTGCGTTGTTTTCTGTTTTGGACTCTAATTAGCAGCTGGCACCAAACAGGGGCTGGAGTAGAAGACTTCCGAGGTCCTTTCCAGTTCTATTCTGATTGATTGATTGATTGATTGATTGTTCGATCTATCAATCGACTGATTATTTTTACTTTAGTTCTAAGGAAGGAAAGAGAAGAGTAGGTTGACCAAGAGCAAATTGGGTGGAGTGATGGAGACAATATAGGAAGACCTGAAAGACCAGATTAATTCAAATATGTGGTCACTAAAAATTGACAGTACCATGTAAGTCAAGGATCAATCAATCAATCAATCAATCAATCAGAACAAAGTACCAGCTCCTTTTGAGAGGCCTAGAGGAAGGAAAGAGAAGAAGAACAGCACTCTCAACCAGGTGGATGGATTCAGTTATAGTGACAGAGGCAAAGTTGAAAGACCTGAAAGACCAGTTTAAGGACAGATCATCATCAATATTTAGAAAGCAGCATTGCAGGCTAACTCTGTCCACTGGCTGGAGTTCGAGCTTGACCAGCTCAGGGCTGATTCAGCCTTTCAGCCTTCCAAGTTCAGTAAAATGAGAATTCAGATTGTTGGGCCAGATCGATTGGATTAGAAGACCTCCAAGGTCCCTTCCAGCTCTATCCTATCTGGACTGGGAGTCACTGCTCACAGTCACTCACGCCCTCATCACCTCGAGGCTCGACTACTGTAATGCTCTCTACATGGGGCTACCTTTGAAAAGTGTTCGAAAACTTCAGATCTTGCAGAATGCAGCTGCGAGAGCAATCATGGGCTTTCCCAAATATGCCCATGTCACACCATCACTCCGCAGTCTGCATTGGTTGCCGATCAGTTTCTGGTCACAATTCAAAGTGTTGGTTATGACCTATAAAGCCCTTCATGGCACCGGACCAGATTATCTCCGGGACTGCCTTCTGCTGCACGAATCCCAGCGACCAGTTAGGTCCCACAGAGTGGGCCTTCTCCGGGTCTCGTCAACTAAACAATGTTGTTTGGCGGGACCCAGGGGAAGAGCCTTCTCTGTGGTGGCCCCAACCCTCTGGAACCAACTCCCCCCAGAGATTAGAATAGCCCCCACCCTCCTTGCCTTTCGTAAGTTCCTTAAAACCCACCTCTGTCGTCAGGCATGGGGGAACTGAGATATTCTTTCCCCCTAGGCTTCTACAATTAATGCATGGTATGTTTGTATGTATGATTGGTTTTTATAACAAGGGTTTTTAGCTGTTTTACTATTGGATTGTCACATGCTGTTTTTACCACTGTTGTTAGCCGCCCCGAGTCCACAGAGAGGGGCGGCATACAAATCCAATTAATAATAATAATAATAATAATAATAATAATAATAATAATAATAATAATAATAATATTCTGATTGATTGATTGATATGCTGACTCTATAAACTGCTTAGAGAGGCCATAAAGCACTATGAAATTGCAATTGCTATTAATAACAATAACAGTAAACAAAGGTGTGTTTTAAAAGAATTTGATATCCAGTACCTTGTTGCCTCTCATATAAGAGGGGAAAATAATAAAAAAATTGAATTTTGAACACCTTCTTCCTGAGTTGTTGTTTTTTTAAAAAAAAACAACTGTTCTGTGTGTATGTTTTGTGAATTATAGTTTAAACACTGAGAGTGTTAAAGGAAAAAAAATACACAGGTTGTGTTGTTCCATATAATTATTTCCTAACTTGCAATTATTCACTTCATTGGCACGTACAACATTAGCATTTACATAGATTTCTGACCTGGACAGTTGCCAATTCAACGTTCAATGCCTTACTGCCAGCAAATATAAATGCAAACAATTGTTTGGGCAAGATACTGTTTTGTTTTGCTTTTCTTAACTCAACCAAATTAAATTGTCTGAGCGAAGATATTTAAGGGCCTTTGGTTTTAATGAGGGCTGATGCTGAATATTAATCCAACATATATTTACACATCCCCATTATTTATTTATTTATTTATTATTTATCTATCTATCTATCTATCTATCTATCTATCTATCTATTTATTTATTTATTTATTTATTTATTTATTTACTGTTAGAGTTGAAAGGGACCATGAAGACCATCGAGTTCAACCCCCTGCCCAAGCAGGAATCCTATAGTACACCAGTCAAGTGGCAGTTCAATCTTCTCTTAAAAATGTCCAGAGTGTTGGAGTTCACAACGTCCGCTGGTAGGTTGTTCCATTGGTTGATCGCTCTGACCATCAGGAAGTTCCTCCTTATCTCCATGTTGAATCTCTCCTTGGTCAGCTTCCAGCCGTTGTTCCTCGTCCGGCCCTCTGGTGCCCTGGAGAATAAAGTGATCCCCTCCTCTCTGTGACATGCCCTCGTATACTTGTAGACTGCACCCCTTTCTTATTTGGTTCATTGTTCAGTCTCTTACTTTGGTCACCTGCCCCTCTCGGATCTAGTTTAAAGCCCTCCTAATAAGTTGGGTTAGTCGGTTTCCAAGGAGGTTCTTTCCAGCTCTGGTAAGGTGTAGTCCGTCTGTTGCTAGGAGCCCTTCTTGAAGGTATTGTAGACCGTGGTGAGCTGTTCATGCCACTTGTCTTAAATCCATGTTATCCCAAAAATAGAGGCCATGTTTAACATGAGGCGGATGTATTTTGAGGAAGCTTTCAGTCTTCACCATCATAGTAGTAACTGTGAGAGGGATCTTGGATTCCTAGTGGACAACCATTTAAATAGGAGCCAGCAGTGTGCAGCAGCTGCCAAAAAAGCCAACACAGTTTTAGGCTGCATTAACAAAGGGATAGAATCAAGATCACACAAAGTGTTAATACCACTATATAATGCCTTGGTAAGGCCACACATGGAATACTGATGCCTGGAATACACTACCTGACTCTGTGGTTTCTTCCCCAAACTGCAAAAAACTTTAACTTTAGTGTATCTACTATTGCATGCATAAGTGCTGCAGTGTGCCTACCGCCCCTGTCCTAATGTCCACCTTTATTTGTATCCATTTGATGTATTAATAACCATGTTTATACCTGTATCTGTTGTCAAAATAAATAAATAAAATAAAATAAATTGAGAGATATGTAGGTAGATAGATAGATAGATGGATGGATGGATGGATGGATGGATGGATGGACGGACGAATGGATAGATGGATAGATGCATAGATGCATAGATGGATATGGAGAGATGGAGAGAGAGACAGACAGACAGACAGACAGACAGATATATTATGAGAAATCTAGAGATGATATAAATAATATAGATAGATAGATAGATAGATAGATAGATAGATAGATAGATAGATAGATAGATAGATATAGATAGATAGATAGATAGATAGATAGATAGATAGATAGATATAATTAGATAGATAGATAGATAGATAGATAGATATAATTAGATAGATAGATAGATAGATAGATAGATAGATAGATAGATAGATAGATAGATAGATAGATAGATAGAGATGGACGGACAGAGACAGAGAGATAGAGAGAGACATGGAAAGACAGAGACAGACAGACAGACAGACAGACATCTTCCAAGATATCTAGAGATGACATAAATGAGATAGATAGATAGATAGATAGATAGATAGATAGATGATAGATAGATAGATAGATAGATAGATAGATAGATAGATAGATAGATAGATAGATATGGACAGAGACAGAGACAGAGACAGAGAGATAGAGAGAGACACAGAGAGACAGAGAGACAGAGAGGGACAGACAGAGAGACAGAAAGAAAGACAGACAGACATCTTCCTAGAAATGATATAGAAACATAGAAACATAGAAACATAGAAACATAGAAGTCTGACGGCAGAAAAAGACCTCATGGTCCATCTAGTCTGCCCTTATACTATTTTCTGTATTTTATCTTAGGATGGATATATGTTTATCCCAGGCATGTTTAAATTCAGTTACTGTGGATTTATCTACCACATCTGCTGGAAGTTTGTTCCAAGGATCTACTACTCTTTCAGTAAAATAATATTTTCTCATGTTGCTTTTGATCTTTCCCCCAACTAACTTCAGATTGTGTCCCCTTGTTCTTGTGTTCACTTTCCTATTAAAAACACTTCCCTCCTGGACCTTATTTAACCCTTTAATATATTTAAATGTTTCGATCATGTCCCCCCTTTTCCTTCTGTCCTCCAGACTATACAGATTGAGTTCATTAAGTCTTTCCTGATACGTTTTATGCTTAAGACCTTCCACCATTCTTGTAGCCCATCTTTGGACCCGTTCAATTTTGTCAATATCTTTTTGTAGGTGAGGTCTCCAGAACTGAACACAGTATTCCAAATGTGGTCTCACCAGCATTCTATATAGTGGGATCATAATCTCCCTCTTCCTGCTTGTTATACCTCTAGCTATGCAGCCAAGCATCCTACTTGCTTTCCCTACCGCCTGACTGCACTGTTCACCCATTTTGAGACTGTCAGAAATCACTACCCCTAAATCCTTTTCTTTTGAAGTATTTGCCAACACTGAACTGCCAATACAATACTCAGATTGAGGATTCCTTTTCCCCAAGTGCATTATTTTACATTTGGAAACATTAAACTGCAGTTTCCATTGCTTAGACCATTTATCTAGTAAAGCTAAATCATTTACCATATTACAGACGCCTCCAGGAATATCAACCCTATTGCACACTTTAGAGTCATCGGCAAATAGGCAAACCTTCCCTACCAAACCTTCCCCTATGTCACTCACAAATATATTAAAAAGAATAGGACCCAGAACAGATCCTTGTGGCACACCGCTTGTAACCTGACTCTGCTCAGAATACTCGCCATTAACAATAACTCTCTGATGTCTACGCTTCAGCCAGCTGCAAATCCATTGAACTATCCAGGGATTAAGTCCAATCTTCACTAATTTATCTATCAGCTCTTTATGTGGAACCGTATCAAAGGCTTTGCTGAAGTCCAGGTAGGCAATATCCACGGCACCACCTTCATCCAACACCTTTGTGACATAGTCAAAGAAATCAATGAGATTAGTCTGACATGATTTGCCTTCAGTAAAGCCATGCTGATTTGGGTCTAATAAGTTATTGTTTTTTAGGTGCTGATTTATCCTCTTTTTGAATAGAGTCTCCATCATTTTAACTACAACTGATGTCAAGCTAACTGGCCTGTAGTTACCAGCTTCTTCTCTACTGCCCTTCTTGTGAATAGGCACAACACTGGCCATTCTCCAATCCTCAGGAACTTCTCCTGTTAACAAGGATTGGTTAAACAAATCAGTCAGGGGGGTAGCAATGACAGATCTGAGTTCTTTAAGAACTCCGGGGTGGATGCCATCTGGACCCATTGCCTTATTTATCTTTAATCGTTCAAGTTCTTCTAAGACATCGGCTTCTAAGATCACTGGAGCTGAATCCGTACAGCTGGAAGCAATGCTATATCCCTCTATAGTATTATTTTGTAAGGTGTCTTTTGAGAAAACTGAACAGAAGTAGCTATTGAAATGGTCAGCGATCTCCTTATTCCCATTAATGCATGTATTATTCCCGGTACTAAGCTTCGTGATGCCGCAGTTTTTCTTCTTCTTATCATTAATATATCTGAAGAAGGTTTTATCCCCCTTCTTTACAGATTTGGCAATTTCTTCCTCTTTTGAGGCTTTAGCAGCATATATTATCTGTTTCGCCTCCTTCTGTCTCATTTTATATACCTCCCTATCAGCTATACTTCCAGACTCTTTATACCTCCTATAGGCAGCCTTTTTTTCATTGACTATAGCCCTTACATCATTGCTAAACCATAGCGGTTTCTTCTTCCTTTTACCTTTAGTTATTTGTCTTACATACAGTCCAGTGGTTTTTAAGATGGCCTTTTTTAATCCAGTCCACTGGATGCTCGCTCCTGCCATTTTATCCCTCCCCTTTAATTCATTATCTAAATATTCTCCCATTGCATTAAAATTTGTTTTTCTGAAATCCAATACTTTGGTTGCATTATAGGATTGCTCACAATGAGTTTTTACATCAAACCACAAACATAGATGGTCACTGCAACCTAAATTTTCTCCCACCTTGACATCTGAAACCCAATTCCCATTCGTAAAAACTAAATCTAGAATATTCTCCCCTCTAGTTGGTGTCTTAACCAGCTGTGCCAGAGCTGCTCCTGTAAAGGCCTCTACTATATTCTTACTTTTGCATGTAAGGGCACTGGGGATATTCCAGTCAACATCAGGCATGTTGAAATCACCCATAACCACAATATCTCCCTTTACTGCCATTTGGGTAATTTCATCCACCATCTTGTTGTCATATTCCTCGGATTGCCCTGGAGGCCTATAGATCACCCCAATTCTAATGACAGAACCTTCTTTATTTTGCATGCAAATCCAGAGAGTCTCTAGATCTTGACACGTATTTTGAATTAGTGTTGTTTTTAGACTTTCTTTAATATAAATGGCTACTCCACCTCCCATTCTCTCTATTCTATCCTTCCTATACAGTGTATATCCTGGTATGGATATTTCCCATTCATTAGCATCCTTAAACCATGTCTCAGTTATGGCAACCAGGTCCAAATTATCTCTAGATATTATGGCCATTAATTCACAGAGCTTGTTGCTCAAGCTTCGAGCATTTGTGCACATTACCCGAAGAACATTATTTTCGTTATTAGTTTGCCCCTTATCATCAACAACTACATCTATATTATTTGCAGCTCCCTTTTCATAAGCTTCCAAAAACTGCTTTATCCTCATTGGTCGGGGACAGAAATCACCCACATCAGTTACATCTCTGTCCCCTTTACCTAGTTTAAATGCCTGTCCAAAAAAGTTCTGAATTCCTCACCGAGCACCTGGGTACCTCTGTATGATGGATGCAAACCATCCCTCTTAAACAACTCCCTATTAGACCACCTACTGACATCATGACTTACATAGCCAAAACCTTCAGCTTTACACCACTGCCTTAACCACACATTAAACTCTCTGATACACGTTGTTTTATCCTCTTGGCCACAAACCGGTAACACCTCTGAGAAAGTCACTGAATCAGTTATTTTACCCAGCTCCACACTTAGACATTGAAAATCTCTTTTTACTACATTAACATTTCTCTGGGACAAATCATTTGTGCCAAGATGCACCACCACATCAACGTTATTACCTTTACTCACAAGAAGAGTCCTTCTCTCCTCTTCTCACAACAAAATATCTTACTGCGCCAGACTTGAAATTCTTGGTTTAGACAACTTACAACTCCGTCGTCTCCGTTCCGACTTAATTATAGTTCATAAAATCATATACCAAAATGTCCTACCTGTTAACAATTACTTCACCTAAACTACTACAACTACTAAAACATTAGATAAGTAATGATAAAACGTAGACAATAGGACAAGGACGGTAGGCACAATGGTGCACTTATGCAGCCCTCTTACAGACCTCTTAGAAAGGAGAAGAGATCAATTTTAGATAGTCTAAGGTTAAAGGTTTTGGGGTTAGGAGTAGAAACCACAGGATCAGGGAGTAAATTCCAGGCGTTGATTACTCTGTATTTTTTGCAGTCAAGTTTGGAGCGGTTGTCATTTAGTTTAAATCAATTTCATGCTTGTGTGTTGTTGCGGTTGAAGGTGAAGTAGTTGTTAACAGGTAGGACATTTTGGTATATGATTTTATGAACTATAATTAAGTCGGAACGGAGACGACGGAGTTGTAAGTTGTCTAAACCAAGAATTTCAAGTCTGGCGCAGTAAGATATTTTGTTGTGAGAAGAGGAGAGAAGGACTCTTCTTGTGAAATATTTCTGGACTCTCTCAATTGTGTTGATGTCAGATATGCAAAGTGGGTTCCATACAGGTGAGCTGTATTCTCGGATTGGTCTGACAAATGTTTTGTAAGCTCTTGTTAGCAGTTCAAAATTACCAGAGAAGAAACTGCGAAGGATTAGGATTAGTTCCTAACATCATGGGAAATTTGTCTTTTCCCGTGGTCTTAGGTGACCCCTGTGAAATGGTTGCTCAGCCCCCAAAGGGGTCCCGACCCCCAGGATGAGAACCACTGTTCTAAACTTCATCTGAAACTCAGGCTAATTTTTTGTGGTTCAGGGTTCTCAGGTTAGTTGCTAATTCAAACTTTGTGAGGCTCTTCAAAGTGGATTAATTCAGTAATCACTTTATTAAGCCCTATTCATAATTCAAGGACTTGGAAGGACGGCGTTAAATCAGAGGCACCCAACAAATTCCATAGGGCATACTTGACAAACCTCCTTCGTTGCAGAGCTCCTAAATTTGGCAAACAGAGCACAATTTTTCCCGTAATAGAAAAGAAAAATTATGAGGCTCGCAACAGGAGGTTAATCACATTAACTATATTTAATTTTAATTATGCTTAATTGTAAACACAACAAAAGTGTTTTTTCTCCCCTCCTGGCTTAATAAAACCATCTGATCAAGGATGAAAAGTAATTGTTGTGAATTTGAAAGGTGTAATAAAATGCCATGTAACTCTGGCTAGGGAAGATTATTAGTGCTTCAGTATTTGCCAAGCTTCCAGATATAGTCCATAATTAAAGGCTACAGATGTGAAAGCTAGGGATAAAAATACAGGTAGTCGTCGACTTATGACAACAATACAGCCCCAAATTTCTGTGGCTAAGTGAGACATTGGTTAAGTGAATTTTGTCCCCCTTTGCACCTTTCTTGCTATAGCTATTAAGCAGATCCCTGGAGTTGTAAAGTAACACAATTGTTAAATTGTGTTACTTTACAACCTGGGAGAAACCCCTCTTAGCAGTAGCGACTGCGAAAGAGACCTCGGAGTCTTGGTGGACAATCAACTAAACATGAGTCAACAATGTGCAGCAGCAGCTAAAAAAGCCAACACAATCCTAAGCTGCATCAACAGGGGAATACACTCCAAGACCAGGGAAGTCTTAATACCACTCTAGTACACCCTGGTCTGACCACACCTGGAGTACTGTATTCAGTTCTGGTCACCACACTTCAAAAGAGACATTGAAACTCTGGAGAAGGTGCAAAAAAGAGCAACCAAGATGATTAAGGGATTGGAAACCAAGACTTACGAAGAGAGACTGAGGGAACTGGGCATGGATAGCCTAGAGAAAAGGAGGGCCAGAGCGGACATGATAGCAGTCTACAAGTATACGAGGGGATGTCACAGAGAGGAGGGGATCACTTTATTCTTCAGGGCACCAGAGGGCCGGACAAGGAACAACGGCTGGAAGCTGACCAAGGAGAGATTCAAGGAGGAACTTCCTGACAGTCAGAGCGATCAACCAATGGAACAACCTACCAGCGGACGTTGTGAACTCCAACACTCTGGACATTTTTTAAGAGAAGATTGAACTGCCACTTGACTGGTGTACTATAGGGTTCCTGCTTGGGCAGGGGGTTGAACTCAATGGCCTTCATGGTCCCTTTGAACTCTAACAATAAATAGATGATAGATAGATAGATAGATAGATAGATAGATAGATAGATAGATAGATAGATAGATAGATAGATAAATGCAAAAGGGTACATATTATCATATGTGGTGGACATGTGCGAAAGTAAAATACATAAATGTTTAGAAAAAATATTAAAGCAACACTTAGGTTATAAACCGGAATCATTTCTGTTAGGCATAGTACCAGAAAAGTATGACCAAAAAAATTAGAATTGAATTGAATCTAATTTTATTGGCAAAGTGTGATTGGACCCACAAGGAAGTTGTCTTAGTGCATATACTCTCAGTGTACATAAAAGAAAAGATACATTAATCAAGAATCATAAGGTACAACCCCTAATGATAGTCCAGGTACAAATAAGCAATCCAATCATATTAGGAACCAGTTAATATAAATTGCAAAGGATATAAATATATAAATATTTTAATTAAATATATAAAGGAATATATATTTAATATTACATATATTGACAGCAAGAAGAATTGTATTTGCACAGCACTGGAAAAATGAGGAAACACCTACAGAAGAAATCAGAATTATTATTATTATTTTTTGAATGTGCAGAAATGGACAGATTGACATTAAAGATTAATGTACACATGCACAACCCAGCAGAGTTGTGAGTTCATGTGTGAGGATCAGTTCAACTCCATTGTAATTTTGAAAGGTCACTAAATTTATCATTGCAAATCAAAGACTACTTGTACCCCACTGTGCACCATACGTTGCAGCATATCCAGCAGTAACTGAGAAGAAAAAGCTGAGAGAGAAAATAAACTTCATTTTTAATTGATCAAGGCTAATAACCTTTACGGAGGCGAAAAGTACAGGGGCCAATCTTGAGGAATAAAAAATTGGACATCTGTAAGTCTGTAAGTCAAAGAAAAGGCTGAAGGCACTGAATCCTGACACTGTGTAGATCATCCTGCAAACAGAAGACAACTCCAGGCACAATAACTAACATACCTAGACACATATGTGATACTGAAATATTCAACAGTTCTCTATCTCTGCTAGGGTATTCTCTGAACTTAATTAAGTCCCAGTGTGGCCTTGGATTCTTTGCACAAAGGTGTAAAACCAGCCAGGAACTGAAATAGATAATAAAATACTCCAAAATATCTTCAAAAGCAGTTTAACCCTGAGTATGACTTTCTGTGGCTTTGTTCCAAAAGCCTTCACTTTCTATCGCATAGATAGCCTCAATTTTATTTCCAGCATCTTTCTCTTCGCTTGAGCCTGGATCTGACTCTTCAACGCCACTGAAAACACAACTACTCTACAAAAAGACCTAGACTCAGTTTCTGACTGGTCCAACAAATGGCAACTCCAAATCTCAACCAGCAAATGCTCTGTCCTTCACATCGGCAAAAAGAATCAGAACTTCAAATACAAACTTAATAAACAAATTATTACAGATAATCTCCACTCGGTGAAGGACCTCGGAATACTAATAACTAAAGATCTAAGTGCCAAAGCCCACTGCAACAACATCGCTAAGAAGGCCTCAAGAGTTGTTAATCTAATCCTACGTAGCTTCTGATCTGGAAATCTCAGACTACTTAGCAGAGCTTATAAAACTTTCGCCAGACCCATCCTCGAATACAGCTCATCTGTTTGGAACCCATATTGCATCTCAGACATTAACACCCTTGAAAATGTCCCAAGATACTTCATCAGAAGAGCCCTTCACTCCTCCACTCGAAACAGAAGACCCTACGAGACTAGATTTACAATCCTGGGTCTTAAAAGCTTAGAACTACGATGCCTTAAACATGATCTGAGTATTGCCCACAAGATCGTATGCTGCAATGTCCTGCCTGTCAAAGACAACTTCAGCTTCAACCACAACAACACAAGAGCACACAACAGATTCAAGCTTAATATTAACCGCTCCAAAATTGACTGTAAAAAATATGACTTTAATAATCAGGTTGTTGAAGCATGGAACTCATTACCGGACTCTGTAGTATCATCCCCTAACTCCCAACATTTTACCCTTAGACTATCCACGGTTGACCTCTCAAGATACCTAAGAGGTCAGTAAGGGGCGTATATAAGCGCACTAGAGTGCCTTCCGTCCCCTGTCCTGTAGTCTCTCCTATATCTCGTATTTCTTCTCTACTATATCCTCTATAACCTTCATTGTGTATTATTGTGTATTGGACAAAACAAACAAACAAACAAACGAATAAATAAATAATAAATACTTGGTCTTCTTCTGCAGAAAAAGCAGTTGCCTTCCATTGAGGACCTGTAGACTGCACGAGCCAAAAAGAGGGCTGTGAAAATATTTGCAGATGCCTCGCATCCTGGACACAAACTGCTTCAACTCCTACCCTCAAAATGACGCTATAGAGCACTGCACACTAGAACAACTAAACACAAGACAGGGTTTTTTCCCCAAATGCCATCTGCTAAACAAGTAATTCCCTCAACAGTCAAACTATTTCCTAAGTCTGCACTTCTATTTCTACTAGTTTTTTCTCATCATTCCTATCACCTTTTCCTCCACTTAGGACTGTATGTCTGTAACTTGTTGCTTGTATCCTAAGATATTTATTAATATTGATTGTTTCTTCATTGCTTATTTGACCCTTATGACAATCATTGTGCTGTACCACGTGATTCTTGACAAATCTATATTTTCTTTTATGTACACTGAGAGCATTTTCACCAAGAAAATTCCTTGTGTGTCCAATCACACTTGGCCAATAAAGAATTCTATTCTATTCTATTCTACTCTACTCTACTCTACTCTACTCTACTCTACTCTACTCTACTCTACTCTACTCTACTCTACTCTACTCTACTCTATTCCATTCCATTCCATTCCATTCTATTCATCTTCTCATCGTTTCCATCACCCATATCCTCCCACAAATGATTGTATGACTATATCTTTGTTGCTTGTATCCTTACAATTTATATTGGCTGTTTCCTAATATGATTTGATTGGCTTATTTGTACCCGGACTATCATTAAGTGTTTTTCCTTATGATTCTTGACGAAGTTATATTTTCCTTTCATTTACACTGACAGCATGTGCACCAAGACAAATTCCTGTGTGCCCAATCACAACTGGCCAATAAAATTCTATTCTGTTCTATTTTTACAATTGCTATACTTAAAAAAAAATTCTAATCCTCTGGTCAGTATAAATAACATTTCCCTCATTAGGGTACAGCATTAACAACATGATAAAGCCATTAAATACACAGAAGATAATGTGTTCTGCAATAAATATTAAAAACCTGCATCAAACCTTAGGGATGACCCAGACAAAGGGAAGGTTAATTTCATTTTATTTCTGCTGGATGGAAAATGGGATTCCCCTCCCCCAATCTAAACAGCTGGGGGTCTGCAATGCGATCTACCTACAGGATGAAAATAATTGCATATCATCAGAGAGCGGGCAGTAAAAGAGAAGAAGCTATTATTAAAAGCACCTGCAAGGGACAATAGAGGACCCCTAATACAGTTCATTATGTGATATCCCTCCTCCAGTTTTTCACTTAATGGGAGGGTTTTTTATAACATTGTGCAAAAGCCTATTTGCTCTTCTGATTTAATAAGCAAGAGTCTGGATAGCATACTGTAAATAGGTGACACGGGATTGAAGTGCGTCTATGTGTGTGTGTGTGTGTGTGTGTGTGTGTGTGACATAAAAAAAAATACAGGGGCACCTCTACCTAAGAACACCTGTGCTTATCAACATTTCTAGATAAGAACTGGGTGTTCAAGATTTTTTTTACCTCTCTCAAGAACCATTTTCCACTTAGAAACCTGAGCCTCCAAAACTGTAACCAGAAAAGGCAGGGAGAAGCCTCTGTGGGGCCTTTTTAGGAATCTCCTGTGAGAAACAGGGCCAGAAAAGGTGGAGAGAAGCCTCCGTGGGGTCTCTCTAGGAAACAGGGCTGGAAACAGGTCCAGAAAATGGAAGGAGAAGCCTCCATGGGGTCTCTCTAGGAGTCTCCTGGAGGAAACAGGGCTTAAAAAGGCAGGGAGAAGCCTCTATTGGGTCCTCTCTAGGAATCTCCTGGGAGGAAACAGGGCCGGAAAAGGCAGGGAGAAGCCTCCATGGGGCCTCTCTAGGAATCTCCTGGGAGGAAACAGGGCGGAAAAGGCAGAGAGAAGCCTCCATGGGGCCTCTCTAGGAATCTCCTGGGAGGAAACAGGGCCGGAAAAGGCAGGGAGAAGCCTCCATGGGGCCTCTCTAGGAATCTCCTGGGAGGAAACAGGGCTGGAAAAGGCAGGGAGAAGCCTCCATGGGGCCTCTCTAGGAATCTCCTGGGAGGAAACAGGGCCGGAAAAGGCAGAGAGAAGCCTCCATGGGGCCTCTCTAGAATCTCCTGGGAGGAAACAGGGCCGGAAAAGGCAGGGAGAAGCCTCCATGGGGCCTCTCTAGGAATCTCCTGGGAGGAAACAGGGCTGGAAAAGGCAGGGAGAAGCCTCCATGGGGCCTCTCTAGGAATCTCCTGGGTTGGGAAAAAGGGGAAAATAAAGAAAAAAGAAAAAAAAAGAGCCAATAAGTGGTAGAAAACTTGGAAAGTAAAGGTCAGAGTTTTGGATATAAAAGGGAATTTTAAAAAAAGCTATGCCTGATTAAGATATTTACTAAGATTTGATGTATATTATGTAAACATGATATGATATGTGTAATAGGAAAGAAGAACTCTTAGAATTGTATCACAGGCACGTCACAAACTGCCCCCTTTTAAAAAAAATGTTTCATTTCTCTTGTTGTATGTGTTTTCGTTTATAAATAAAATTTATAAACCCCCTCCAAAAAAGGAAGTTTAGAAAAGTTACAAAGAGGGAGGGAAGGAGGGAGAAAGGAAGGAGAAGGACGGAAAGAAAGAATAGTATGATTCTTTCTATATAGAGCGCTGGTGAGACCCCATTTGCAACACTGTGTTCAGTTCTGGAGACCTCACCTACAAAAAGATATTGACAAAATTGAACGGGTCCAAAGACGGGCTACAAGAATGGTGGAAGGTCTTAAGCAGGAAAGACTTAATGAACTCAATCTGTAGAGTCTGGAGGACAGAAGGAAAAGGGGGGACACGATCGAAACATTTAAATATGTTAAAGGGTTAAATAAGGTCCAGGAGGGAAGTGTTTTTAATAGGAAAGTGAACACAAGAACAAGGGGACACAATCTGAAGTTAATTGGGGGAAAGATCAAAAGCAACATGAGAAAATATTATTTTAGTAAGAGTAGTAGATCCTTGGAACAAACTTCCAGCAGATGTGGTTGGTAAATCCACAGTAACTGAATTTAAACATGCCTGGGATAAACATATATCCATCCTAAGATAAAATACAGAAAATAGTACAAGGGCAGACTAGATGGACCATGAGGTCTTTTTCTGCCGTCAGTCTTCTATGTTTCTAAAGAAGGATTGAAAGAGGCAAATTATACTGCCTGTTCCCTGTCTCTGAGTTATTTATCATGTTCTTTGCAATGATCATTTTTGATCCTCCTCTTATAAGCCTTTTCTCACAGCCATTATTCCCGCAAACATGTTTTTTTTCCATACTTCTCATTAGTGCAACACCTTGACATAATTCTTTTCACTCTGTTGAAACCACCTTCGACACCTGCTATTTCATCCGCTCCCCATTAATCCTGTTAATGGAATTCTGATCATCTATCTTCTAAAATATATTTCCATGAAGATTATTATTTTTTTTACTATATAAAAGTTTTGCTTGCTCCCCTCCTTTTCATACAGGCTCATTTTTTCCCCTCACCGAGATCAACTCTTGAAAAAAAACCCATTGTGTCCTATATTCAGAAGCCCTCATTACTCATTACAGTAATTATTCTTCACTAACCTATTTTATTTTTATTATGTTATTGTAATTTGTTAAACAAACAAAAACAGGAATAATATAAAAATACAATGACATGGATGATGGGAACATTAGTGAATTTATTCACGTCCCCTCCTCCTGGTCTTTTACCATAAATCACTAAATCAATCCTGTTCTTAGTTTTATTGATTCTGTTATCATAGACATGATATGTATGATATGATATCAGCCTTTTTCCTAAGCAGATATATTCCTGGCAGGTGTAGATAGATGGATGGATGGATGGATGGATGGAGGGAGGGAGGGAGGGAGGGATGGATGGATAGATAGATAGATAGATAGATAGATAGATAGATAGATAGATAGATAGATAGATAGATAGATAGATAGATAGTGTCAAGGTCCTCTTCGAAAAGGATGGACAAACATCTATCTATCTATCTATCTATCTATCTATCTATCTATCTATCTATCTATCTATCTATTTATCTATCTATCTATCTATCTATCTATCTATCTATCTATCTATCTACCTATCTATCTGTTCTGCTTTGCTCTCTGGTAGGAGCCTCCCGAAAATTCAAGGGTACAAATTTCAGACACACACACGTTTGAAAATTCAAAACAATGTTCTTTATCACAAAATTCAAAATAAACTAAGCACTCTTTTTGTATTGCAAAGAGCACTCGTCCCAAAACAACCGGGTAGTCTGTACAATTTCCCTTAAGCAGTCATTAAGTACTTAGCTAGCAGCTGTGAAGAAACTTCACACCCCTTCTTCTTCCAACGAAGTGAGACACACACGTTGCTCTGCTTTGGTTTCAAAGGCATGAAAAATCAACAAGCAAAGTCCAGAAAACAGCAACACACAATTCCTGAAGAACTGCGATCAGATACTCTTTCACAATGGCCAAACCCACATGCTGCTATTTATAGCAGCAGCCTTAATTACTGGAGCCCCACCCAACCAGAGGTGGCCTCATTTTCTCTTGTAATAATCCTTCAGTTGTTGTCTCCTATGCATCACCCTACGCATGCGTGGATGTGTCAATAATTCTTGTTCAGAATCCAAGGATGATACAGATGGATTGATGTCCTCCTGGGCTATCTGCCAAACTCCCCTCTTCCCTGTCACTCATGCTTCCTTGGTCAGGGGAGGCTTCATCGGCAGATTCCATCGGGAGCAAAATAGGCCTGCAGCATGTGGATGTCTCCCCCACATCCACCTGCACATTCCTTGGGGCAGGAGCTGGGCCAGAGCTAACCACAACACTATCTATCTATCTATCTATCTATCTATCTGTCTGTCTGTCTGTCTGTCTGTCTGTCTGTCTGTCTGTCTGTCTATCTATCTATCTACCTACCTACCTACCTACCTACCTACCTATCTATCTATCTAATCCATCCATCATCTATCTATCTATCTATCTATCTATCTATCTATCTATCTATCTATCTATCTATCTATCTATCTATCTATCTATCTAATCCATCCATCCATCTATCTATCTATCTATCCATCTATCTATCTCTATCATATTTTCCCATCTCTCCCTCTTTCTCTCCTTCTACTGAATGTCAACCCTGTGGTCCGTTACCACAAAATGTGATGGATCCATTCCTAGAAGACCTGGGAATCTTTTACCTTTGATGCCAGTGTGGCTGCCTCTGAAGGTGATCCAATGGGACCCTGTTCATGTTCTTCTGATCTATATAAAACATAGCAGCATTAAGTCATAACAACAGCGATACAAAAGCAGGCTAACTCACCACACCAAAAAAAGAGAGAGACCACTCCGTCAGCCTTCCAAAGCTTTCTAACACAATTTTGTTTTCACCAGCTTTCAAAAAGCTGCCAGGCTCCATGCCAAGCCAACCTCAAGAGGAAATCTCTTCCCTTTGTTGTTTTGTCTTGCCCAAATTTATTTATTTTGGGGGTGGAATTAGTTGGCTGTTACAAAGCCTCGATGAGAAATGGCATGGGATACATCCCAGGTTGCTGCTTTCCTCTCCTCCTCAAAAGCATAATTAAAAGTGGAGTGGACCATTTTCATAGCAGTTCTACTTCAATGGACTCTTATGTATGAACGTAAGGACAGGAAAATAATATTAAGCAGAATATGCACTCAAGTCAAGAGTCCGGTAGAACTTTTTTTATTATTATTACATTTTATTATGAGCCACAGTGGCTCAGTGGTTAGAGTGTAGTACTGCAGGCTACTTCTTCTGCCTGCAGGCTGCCTGCAATTTGGCAGTTCAAATCTCACTGGGCTCCAGGTTGACTCAGCCTTTCCATCCTTCTGAGGTGGGTAAAATGAGGCCCCTGATTGTTGGTGGCAAGAGGCTGAGTCTGTAAACTGCTTAGAAAGAGCTGTTCAGCACTGTAAAGCAGTAAATACACTGTTTTCTCCCAAATAAGACATCCCCTGATAATAAACCCAATAGCACATTTGAGTGCATGACAATTGTTGTGGTTAGCTCTGGCCCAGCTTCCTGCCCCAAGGACTGTGGATGTGGGAGAGACATCCACATGCTACAGGCCTGTTTTGCCCCCGGTGGCATCTGCTGATGAAGGCTCCTCTGACCAAGAAGACATGAGTGACAGGGAGGAGGAGAGTGGGGCAGACAGCTCAGAAGGAGATCAATTTTCTAGCTCCTCCTTGGATTCAGAACAAGAGTTAATGATACAGCCACGCATGTGGAAAGCGATGCACAGGCAACAACAACGGAGAGATTATTATCAAAGAAAATGAGGCCACCTGTGGTTGGGTGGGGCTGTGGTAATTAGTGAGGCTGCTATAAAGAGCAGCCTGTGGGTTTGGCCATTGTGGAGGATTATCTGATCATTGTGTTTCGTGACTGATTTACTGACTTTGACCTTTTGTGTGCTGATTTTTCCCCACTTTGAAACTAAACCAGAGCAAAGTGTGTGTCACTTTGTGAAAGAAGAAGGACTGTGAATTACCTCACAGCTGCAAGCTAAGTATCACAGAACTGATAAGGGACTTGTACAAATTACCAGTTTGTTTGGAGACCAGTGCTCTTTGCTATACAAAAAGAGGGCTTGGTTTAAGTGAATTTTCATTATAAAGAACATTGTTTTGAATTTTCAAACGTGTGTGTGTCTGAAATTTGTACCTGTGAATTTTTGGGAGGAGTCTACCAGAGAGACTGACAGAACAACAATAAGGCCAAGTGCTTATTTCAGGGTTAAAAAAAATACAAGACAGGGGTTTATTTTCAAGGAAACACAGTTATGATATTGTTATGAAAAGGCATAAGATTTCATGAGGTGCCACTCACTTCATCTGATGTGTAGATATGGGCTATAGAATGATTTGCAGAACAATTTATATATGATTCGTATCCATTTTTAGTTCTATATACAGTATTTGATTACCATAGAAGGAAATATTCGTAACTCAGAGCTGAACTGGTGATTTCTGAGCCTGGTGGTTTTCTTGCAGACTTTTAATTACCTAAGTAGGTAACATCATCAGCGCTAGAAGGGAGTGAGATTTGCTCTCTGTTTATATACAGTAGCTTTCTCTGACATTTTGGCAGGTATATAGTCTATCCATGAAATGGATAGTTGCATTCATTTTTGCCCACAACTTTCCATAATCCACAAGTTCTGTCCTGAAATTTCTTTCTTACACACTTTTTAATTTGCAAAATTAAAAAAAAATTATATATATATAAATCTATGAAAACACACACACACACACATCTATCTATCTATCTATCTATCTATCTATCTATCTATCTATCTATCTACCTATCTATCTATGTTTTCATTGTTGTACAGGTATGATGGTCTTGGTATATTCGGGTTTCTTCCTGTGTAGGATTTGGAAATTGTTCGCGACGTTTCGACGAGGTCCCACGAGATAGAAATACATCCCCAAAATATGAACAAGCGGGATGATACCTCCCGCCTACCAGACATCTGGAAACCAGCCCTCAAACGTATCCCAGCCATAGAAACTGAAACCACACATTTCAAAACAATCAAGTAGCCTGCAAGCTCCAACTACTCAGGATATCACACCTAATCTACAACCATTAACTAATCAGCATACCTCAGTTACATCAATGACCCCAGGTGTTACCCCACTGACTCACCAGGAAGTTTCTACACAGCAGGCAATTGCTGAGCCATCAAACCACACCCAGCCACCAGTATTTATAGAAGGAAGGCAGCTCAGGTCTCGCTGTGTTCACCCTAGAACAAGGACAGAAACACCAGCCTGAAGATGACAAGTGGGACCTCGTCGAAAAGTCACCAGAAATTTCCAAATCCTACACGGGAAGAAACCCGAATATGCATGAAAATTGTTCTGAGTTCGGGTTTTGCCCCGTGTAATATTTTGAGTGTCTATGCGACGTTTCGGTGAAATCACATTCACATCAGGCTGAAGTTGTAAGCTTCGTGCTGCTGTAAACTTACAACTTTAGCCTGATGATGGTGAATGTGATTTCACCAAAACGTCGCATAGACACTCAAAATATTACACAGGGCAAAACCCGAACTCAGAACAATCTACATACATATACCCGTGAAAATCTACGAAAAAATATATATTTGCAAAAAATAAAAAAAGAGAGGGGGAAAAACATGAAATATGCTAAAGAAATCCGTTACTTAGTATGTCTGGATTTTTTGTTAAAAATGTGGAACACATAAAAGTGTTTTGCATCCCAAAATATATGTGTGTAATAGACGCTGACACTAAATAATGATGCTTCACAAATCTCTTTCAGTTGGATTAGTCTAGATTTGAACATTTCTAATACATTAAAAACATGGTTATTTAAATTGACTCTATTTATTTTCATTGAGGGATTAAAGAAAGCTACGACATGTGTGATATTCTGAGACTCTTTCAGAATGCAAAAGTTTCTTTTAGGGAAAAAAACCCACAAACCAAACACAGACAAATCACGTATCATCTGAACCCACGTCAATATTTTGCGGTCTGAATTAAGATATTTATTGACTCAATCCCACCAATCGATCAGTGGAAAAATAGAAGGGGGAAAAGCTATTTCATGGGTGATTATTACAATGAAAAGCATCTGCATTTCTCTGAAAAGGGACACGTTTAAAAACGATGATTAATGAAGTCATTGATTTGTTCCAATATCCATTAATTAATTGTTCTCGAAGATGGAAAAGTAAAGAGCAAACTGATTGAGATTCTGGCATTAGCCTTTACTGTGCAGAGATATCTGGGTATCGATTCGATTTTGGAGTTGCTGTTTTCCAAAGTTGAAAGTTCACGTTCATCCTTGGCCTTTAAAAGATATTTTGAAAGCAACATTTCTTTCATTTAATTTATCTGGGGAAGGAAAATTCTTTCTTTCTTTCTTTCTTTCTTTCTTTCTTTCTTTCTTTCTTTCTTTCTTTCTTTCTGTCGGTCTGTCTGTCTGTCTGTCTTTCTTTCTTTCTGTCTTTCTTTGTTTCTTTCTTTCTTTCTCTCTGTCTTTCTTTCTGTCTTTCTTTCTTTCTTTCTTTCTGTCTTTCTTTCTTTCTTTCTTTCTGTCTTTCTTTCTTTCTGTCTGTCTTTCTTTCTTTTCTTTCTTTCTTTCTTTCTCTCTGTCTTTCTTTCTTTCTTTCTCTCTGTTTGTCTTTCTTTCTTTCTGTCTGTCTTTCTTTCTCTCTCTCCCCCTCCCTCCCTCTCTCTCTGTCTCTCTGACACTCGTACATACGCACACACACATAAACACACACAGTATATTTATTTAAATAATTTATATGCCTTCCTATCTCACAGCAGTAAGTCTGGAACAGAAATCCAAGATTAAAAGCTAACATTTCTGAACCATAGCTTTGGATGTCCTGGATAAATAATACATTCCCATTATAAAAGCCCTGATCCAGACTGGCTCTAGACCATATGGAATGATTATGTTGTATGGTTTTAATGTGGGGTTTTTAGATGTTTTTAATATTAGATTTGTTATATTGTATAATTTGTTGTGAGCCACTCCGAGTCCACGGAGAGGGGTGTTATACAAATTTAAATAATAATAATAATAATAATAATAATAATAATAATTATTATTATTATTATTATTATTATTATTATTATTACATGTTGTTTTTTATCGTTGTTGTTAGCCGACCCGAGTCTATGGAGAGGGGCGTCATACAAATACAATAAATAAGTAAATTATTAACATCTTGGTAGATAAAAACTAGAACTAGAAAGAGAAGTAATGCACATTTGTGTATGCAGATACCAGAAAGAAACAAGTAATAATAATAATAATTAATAATAATGTATTAGATTTGTATGCCGTCCCTCTCCAGAGACTCGGAGTGGCTATTTTAGTAGGCTATTTGCAGACCACTTGGATTCTAACACTTCAGGGAGGCTTGAAATTTTAAAAGCAGAAACAAGAGAAGGGAGAGGAAAGGAGAAGAAAGGAGAGAGGGGGAGGGGGAGGGGGAAGGAAGGAAGAGTGGGAAGGAAAGAAGAGGAGAAGGAGAGGGAGAGAAGGAGGGAGGGATAGTGGGGAGGAGAGGAAGTGGGGAGGGGAAGAGAGGAGGGGACAAGAAAGGAGAGAGAGGGAGATGGGGAAGGGGAGAGAAGGAGAGGGGGGAAGGAGAGGAGAGGTGGGAGGGGAGGGGAAGAGAGGGAGGGGAGGGAGAGTGGGAAGGAGAGGAGAGAAAGAGGGGAGGGAGGGTAAGAGAGGAGAGGAGAAGAAAGGAGAGAGTGGGAGAGGGGGAAGGGGAGGGAAGGAAAGGGGGAAGGAGAGGAGAGAAAGAGGGGAGGGAGGGGAAGAGAGGAGTAGAGAAGAAAGGAGAGGGTGAGTGAAGGAGGGAGGGAGAGTGGGTAGGAGAGGAGAGGAAGAGGGGAGGGGAAGAGAAGAGAGGAGAAGAAAGGAGAGAGGGGGAGAGGGGGAGGAGAGGGGGAAGGAGAGGAGAGGTGGGAGGGGAAGAGAGGGAGGGGAGGGAGAGTGGGAAGGAGAGGCGAGAAAGAGGGGAGGGAGGATAAGAGAGGAGAGGAGAAGAAAGGAGAGAGGGGGAGAGGGGGGAGGGAAGGAAAGGGGGAAGGAGAGGAGAGAAAGAGGGGAGGGAGGGTAAGAGAGGAGAGGAGAAGAAAGGAGAGAGGGGGAGAGAAGGAGGGAGGAAGAGTGGGGAGGAGAGGAGAGGAAGAGGGGAGGGGAAGAGAGGAGAGGAAAAGAAAGGAGAGAGAGGGAGAGGGAGAAGGGGAGGGAGGGTGGGAAGGAGAGGAGACGTGGGAGGAGAGGAGAAGAAAGGAGAGGGAGGGAGGGGAAGAGAGGGAGGGGATGGAGAGTGGGAAAGAGAGGAGAGGAAAGGAGAGAGAGGGAAAGGAAGGAGGAGGGGGAGAGGAGAAGCTAGGGGAGAGGAGAGAAGATGGGAGGGGAGGGGAGGAGATGGTCTCATGTCGACCCTGGTCCTTCTCTTCTCTTGACTAGTCATGGCCAGTTGCTGTAACTGTTCATCATATGTTTTAGCCTCCACCCCCCTAATCATCTTGATTTCTCTTCTCTGTGCTCTTTCCAGAGTCTCAACATCTTATTTTCTTATATTGTGGTGACCAGAACTGGAGGCACAATTCCCAGTGTGATCTCTCTAAGGCTTTGTAAGGGAGATCTGTAGGATTTCTTCTGATGGCGATTCTTGAAAAGCACTGTGGAACAGATGAGCCTATGAAAACCATCCTTCCTCGTTCATATTGTATTTATTCAACTTGAGATAATGACTTCGAGCAGGGAGAACGGCTAACATATTTCACCCATTCCCAGATGTGAGGTCAGGTTTGAAATTCACATCGCATTAGCGATGACCAAGCGACGGCTTGAGTTGTGCAATTGACCCAGCTCACAGTTGGTTAGTTTCCAATCCATTAGTTCGCAACTCACATTTTCCCACTTCATTACTTCCCGGTTTGTTGGCTCAGAATTTTCTGTCCTTCGCAATCAACTTGGGTGTTACACATGGGAGAGGTTAAACAAAGGCTAGAGAGGTGTAATTAAGCTGTTGGTAGGAAGGAAAGGAGGAAAAGGGTTGAAAGGGGAGGAAAAAAAGGATAGTTCCTCTCTTCAACTTGCTTAATGTATATAAAAAATATTCTAAAAAATTGTCTGTCTGTCAGTCATCTGCCTGCCTGCCTGCCTGCCTGCCTGCCTGCCTGCCTGCCTGCCTGCCTGCCTGCCTGCCTGCCTGCCTGCCTGCCTGCCTGCCTGCCTATCTATCTATCTATCTATCTATCTATCTATCTATCTATCTATCTATCTATCTATCTATCTATCTATCTCTATCTATCTCTTATCTCTCTCTCTCTCTCTATCTATCTCTATCTATCTATCTATCTATCTATCTATCTATCTATCAATCTATCTATCTATCTATCTATCTATCTATCTATCTATCTATCTATCTATCTATCTATCCTATCTCTATCTCTCTCTCTCTCTCTCTCTCTCTCTCTATCTATCTATCTATCTATCTCTCTATCTATCTCTACCTACCTACCTACCTACCTATCATCTATATCAACTTTAGGTTTTTAGGAAGATGTCTGCTTGCCTGCCTGTCTGTCTGTCTGTCTGTCTGTCTAATGATAGATTCTGAAGAGGATGAGCCAGGCCCACCTTGGTACACTGGTCCAGTGGTTTTGCCAGCTGATGAGTGAGAGTGAGAACACTGTCTGTCTGTCTGTCTGTCTGTCTGTCTGTCTGTCTAATGATAGATTCTGAAGAGGATGAGCCAGGCCAACCTTGGTACACTGGTCCAGTGGTTTTGCCAGCTGATGAGTGAGAGTGAGAACACTGTCTGTCTGTCTGTCTGTCTGTCTGTCTATCTATCTATCTATCTATCATCTATCATCTATCATCCCCTGCCTTCATTATTTTTACAAATAAGGCAGTGAAAATTCACCATTTTAATTATTTGGATTTCAATATACAGTGGTACCTCTACCTAAGAACGCCTCTAGTTACAAACTTTTCTAGATAAGAACTGGGTGTTCAAGATTTTTTTTGCCTCTTCTCAAGAACCATTTTCCACTTACAAAACCAAGCCTCCGAAACTGTAACAGGAAAAGGCAGGGAGAAGCCTCCCTGGGGCCTCTCTAAGAATCTCCGGGGAGGAAACAGGGCCGGAAAAGGTGGGGAGAAGCCTCTGTGGGGCCTCTCTAGGAATCTCCTGGGAGGAAACAGGGCCTCCACCCTTCCTGTGGTTTCCCCAGTTGCACACATTACTTGCTTTTACATTGATTCCTAATGGAAAAATTGCTTCTTCTTACAAACTTTTTATACTTAAGTACCTGGTCACGGAACGACTTAAGTTTGTAAGTAGAGGGACCACTGTATTTTGGATGTTCAGTAATAGTAAATAGATAGGGAAGTTGTATCTCCTTAAGGCAAGAAGAGGCCAGGCACCCTAACCCTAACCCTTGACATGAGTGACGTCAAGTTGGCCACCTTTAAGCCAGTCACATGACCTTTAAGGCAGCCCCCCACACCAGTCACATGGTCATCAAGCCACTCCCACCTGGTCACATGTCTGGCAAGCCACACCCACAAAATAAGCCATGCCCAGAGCATAGTAGTAAATTTTTTTTACAGCCCTTCAGTGTTGCAACCTATTCTATAAAATATAAAATATAATGCATTTTCTATTGTTTTTAATTGCTGTCATTATTGCAGGTTGTATTTTATTGTCTTAACTGTCATTTTTGGTAAGCCGCCCTGAGTCCAATTGGAGTTGGATGGCATATAAATGTCAGAGATGAATGAATGAATGAATGAATGAATGAATGAATGAATGAATGAATGAATGATACTCCAAGAGAATTTTGAGGAGAAGCAATGAATGGGCACCAATCAAGCAGAGAAGCAACATGGAACTCAGCAGTCATTTCCCGAGAGGGAAGACAGTTAACCCGTGGAACAGCTTGCCACCAGAGGTTGTGGGTGATCCATCCCTGGAGGTTTTTAAGAAGAGACTGGACTGCCACTTGTCTGGAATGGTAGGGTCGCCTGCTTGAACTGGGGGTTGGACTAGAAGACCTCCAAGGTCCCTTCCAACCCTGTTATTCTGTAGTCTCTAATTGATGGAACGAATTAAGTTTGTAAGTAGAGGTACCACTGTATATTGTCCTTTTTTATATGTTGTAAACTTCCCCAAGTCCTCAGAAAGGGGCGGCATATAAATCCAATAAACCCAAACTTAACTTAATATGATAATTGACAGATCAATCTATTTTTTGCCTGTTTTGTAAAATATTCTCCAACACTCCGAGCTTTGCACATCAAAAGTATTTTGGAAACCTACACAGGAGAAGCCCAGACTCAAATCTGAAACCAAATTCCAAGGTATGCAGATGAGATCTTTAATCATCTCGGCAAATCTCCAGATTAAAGGCAGCGAGGTTAGGAAAATGCCGTTTTATGCCTCTTTGTGTATGCACTTTGGGTGCGCCCAATGCAGACTCATGTACCATCTCCAATTAAATTATTATATTAGTTGGCTACAAGGAGAGTCCATTAAAGATTTAGTTACCTTCTGTGTGAACATTAAGAAGCTATTACTCAAATTCTATTTAAACAGTTAAAAGGAATTAAAATGTGGAGGAAAGATCATTACATATCACGACCCAATTTTCCAACACAAGCTTAGCAACTGATAGATTGCTTAAACCTCTACAAGGTTTTAGTTTCCCACTCAATAATTTAGAGCCTAGAGTGGGGGGTTATGTTGATTTATAATTTGTTACCATCAGCCTTTCTTGCCAAGGGGAGAAAACTATGCTACTGTAATCTGCTTTCTTTCATAAGCTTTATTTGAAGTCATGCTCTTTTCTAAGTTGAAACTATTGGGGAGAAAATGGTGCCCATTTGCCAAAGGTCAGTCCCCTTTCAATACATGATATTAATAGACAAGAATAACAGATTTGGAAGGGACCTTAGAGATCTTCTAGTCCAATCCCTTGCTCAGGCAGGAAACCCTACTACCATTTCAAAATAGAATTCTTTATTGGCCTAGTGTCATTGGACACACAAGGAATTTGTCTTTGGTGTATATGCACCCAGTGTACATAAAATAAAATATTTATTTATTTATTTGTTTATTCAAATTTTTTATGCTGCCCTTCTCCTTAGACTTAGGGCGACTTACAACATGTTAGCAATAGCACTTTTTAACAGAGCCAGCCTAATGCCCCCACAATCTCTTTGATTCTAGGTTGCTTCTCTCCTTGATTAGTTTCCATCCATTGCTTCTTGTCTTGCCTTCAGATATATAAAACTTAACAGGATAACAGAGCTGGAAAGGAACCCAAAGGTGCTTTTTCAGGAGGCAATTGGACTTTCTTGGTTTTGATTTTTCTTTTGATCCCATTTCACTTCTCACCAGTGAAGGGCTGCAAATGTTTTTACTACCATGCTGTAGGCGTGGCTTATTTTGTGGGTGTGGCTTGCCAGCCATGTGACAAGGTGGGAGTGGCTTGACAATCATGGGACTGAGAGGTGGTAGTAAGAGGTCAGTAAGGGGCATGCATAAGTGCACCAGAGTGCCTTCCATTCCCTGTCCTAATGTTTCTCTCTTACTAGTATAGAAACCTAGGAACATAGAAGACTGACGGCAGAAAAAGACCTCATGGTCCATCTAGTCTGCCCTTATACTATTTCCTGTATTTCATCTTACAATGGATATATGTTTATCCCAGGCATGTTTAAATTCAGTTACTGTGGATTTACCAACCACGTCTGCTGGAAGTTTGTTCCAAGGATCTACTACTCTTTCAGTGAAATAATATTTTCTCACGTTGCTTTTGATCTTTCCCCCAACTAACTTCAGATTGTGTCCCCTTGTTCTTGTGTTCACTTTCCTATTGAAAACACTTCCCTCCTGAACCTTATTTAACCCTTTAACATATTTAAATGTTTCGATCATGTCCCCCCTTTTCCTTCTGTCCTCCAGACTATACAGATTGAGTTCATGAAGTCTTTCCTGATACGTTTTATGCTTAAGACCTTCCACCCTTCTTGTAGCCCGTCTTTGGACCCGTTCAATTTTGTCAATATCTTTTTTGTAGGTGAGGTCTCCAGAACTGAACACAGTATTCCAAATGTGGTCTCACCAGCGCTCTATATAAGGAGATCACAATCTCCCTCTTCCTGCTTGTTATACCTCTAGCTATGCAGCCAAGCATCCTACTTGCTTTTCCTACTGCCCGACCACACTGCTCACCCATTTTGAGACTGTCAGAAATCACTACCCCTAAATCCTTCTCTTCTGAAGTTTTTGCTAACACAGAACTGCCAATACAATACTCAGATTAAGGATTCCTTTTCCCCAAGTGCATTATTTTACATTTGGAAACATTAAACTGCAGTTTCCATTGCTTTGACCATTTATCTAGTAAAGCTAAATCATTTACCATATTACATATACAATACTAGTATACCACCAATACGTACTTGACATACATACATAAATAAATAAATGAGTGAGTGAGTGAGTGAGTGAGTGAGTGAGTGAGTGAGTAAGTAAGTAAGTAAGTAAGTACATAAGTAAGTAAATAAATAAATAAATCTTGAGTGTGGGCAGAATTAGGCTGCAATAGTTTATTCTAACCACTGTGCTGCCAGGGTACCATCAAAGCACAATGGTACAACAGAGGCAGTCCCAAAGCTCCTATCATTCTTGGATTTCTTGTCCACAATCATTTGTTTTTCTTCTATTTGCAGGCCTTCGTAATTTTGTGATGTTCTCCAGTTCTTTCTCTTTTTATTCCACTGTCTCAGGGATGCCCACGTCCACCACCTGAGATTTTTTTGTCTTATTGACAATTGTTAAGTCTGGGATCTTATGTGGCAGGTGCTGCTTTCCATCTGTTTGAATTTCCAAGTCCCAGAGCACTTTAGCTTCTTCATTTTCGATGACTTTCTCGGTTTTATGGTCCCACCAGTTCCTGCTTGCAAACAAATGGAATTTATTGCAGATCTTCCAATGTACCCATCGAGGCTACCTTTATTATTATTATTTTTTTCTTCCAGAGAACAAGCAATAAAAGCACTAAAATCCATTTTTGTCTCACCAAATTAAAACCCCATGATCTCCCCTCCCCTTTCTCCCCAATGGTTAATTTGAGAAAATCAAGTTTTCAACTGCAAGCTACCTGTTCTGTCTGGGTCACTCCGGAAGCTATGACCAACCCAAAAAGAGAAGCCAGACACACCGGTAGAATCCAAACACAGTTTTATAATGGTACAGAGAAAAGAAGCCAACAGAAAATGTCCTTACAAATCAGGAAAACACTGGAACTCCAAGTGGATACATGAAGGCAATTGTTCATACAGAAACACAGGATCCTTGATGCCAAGACGAGGCTGTAGATAACAGACATACACCTCCCACGGGTCTTCAAGACTGCTGGGCCACGAGCCAGGAACAGAAACGCTGAGAGACAATGCAGATTACAGCAATTCCACTCTGATAACACTCCATGCTGCCGAAAGTGTTTGCCTGCCTTATAAACCCTTCCCTGCTAATGAGGACCACACCCAACTCCCTGGTGTTCCTCATTCAATGCTGATAATATTTCTTCAATTGATTCCTCCTTTGATCTATGCGTCTCTGTCGCATACTAATGATAGCTTGTGCTTCGTCATCCAATGACTCCAGAGACTCCAAGCTACTGGCTTGAGAGAGTCCCTCCCCAGGGCTCCCAGGCAGTTCTTCCTCGTCATGTTCCTGACTGTAATCTCCCCTGTCTGACTGCCCAGAACTCTCCTGTTCGCTATCATCCTCCCCCGGGCATGGAGCCAGCAGAGATGCAGCTGGTCTTTCATCTGACTCAGGCTGAACCACAACACTACCATATCTAAACAGGAAGCAAACTCCACATTCGCTCACACTGGTGATGTTACCTACAGGGTGCGTTCCAAAGTAATGCAATTGTTTTAAAAAAGTAATTTATTGAACAGATTTGCACAAACACTTAAAATTCTCCAAAGTACTGTCCTTGGGCCTCTACACATTTTTTCCAGCAACTCTGCCATGACCGGTACGTGCCCTGGAAGGCGTCTTCGGGGACCTCCGCAAGGTCTTTGTCACTGCTGATTGGATCTCTTCTATGGATGAAAAATGGGTTCCTTTCAGAACTGCCTTAATCCGAGGGAACAAAAAGAAGTCTGCTGGGGCGTTGTCAGGACTATAGGGGTGGGGTAGGGCAGTGTTGGCACGTAGTGTTTGTCCAGGAACTCGTGGACTTGTAATGTGTTGTGGCAAGGCACGGTGTCATGATGGAGTTCCCAAGTAGCGGAGATGTCTTTTCTCATCCTGATGACCCTTTTTTGGAGTCTTTCCAGCACATTCACCTAGTAGGCAGCGTTAACTGTCTGTCCTTGAGGAACAAACTCCTTATGGACCACTCCTTTACTGTCAAAAAAGACAATGAGCATTGTTTTCACTTTTGATTTGCTCATTCTTGCCTTTTGGGTCTCGGCGGACTGGTCAGTGTGTCACTCAGAGCTTGGCCTTTTTTTTCTGGGTCGTATTCAAAAACCCAGGTTTCATCACCAGTGACGATGTTGTCCAAATAATCAGGTTCAATTTCTATACATTGCAAAAGTTCACTTGAAATTTCCATTCCATTTTTTTCGTGACACTGTCGGTGCACAGAGGTTTTCAATAACTGATGTCCCACCGCTTCCACATCTTGGAGAGCACTGAGACTGGTTTCACAGCAAAGCTTAGTGTCCCCCCCACCTACTCCAAGTGCTTTGGTCCCACTCCGACCAATAAGAGTGGCGCAGGAAATTCAATTGCATTACTTTTGGAATGCACCCTGTAGTTGGCTAATGAAATATCTGCAAGAAAACCAACAAGTTCAGAGAGAAGTAAGTGTACAGAAAAAACAACAACCCAAAAGCCCCATCCATAGCAACCAGATGCTCCACTAGCAAACCAACAACCCAACCTCACAAAAGAAGCTGTGTAAGAGCATTATTTAAACAAGCCCAAACATACTGCCTTTAAAAAAAATATTCTCCAACACTCTGAGATTTGCACATCAAAAGTATAGTGGTACCTCTAATTAAGAACTTAATTCGTTCCGTGACCAGGTTCTTAAGTAGAAAAGTTTGTAAGCAGAAGCAATTTTTCCCATAGGAATCAATGTAAAAGCAAATAATGCCTGCAAACCCATTAGGAAAGAAATAAAAGCTCAGAATTTGGATGGGAGGAGGCGGAGGAAGAAGAGGAGGAGGAGGACAGTCACTGCCGAAGGAAGAAGTCTTCGGAGAGGGGTGGAATACAAATCTAAATAATAATAATAATAATAATAATAATAATAATAATAATAATAATTATTATTATTATTATTATTATTATTATTATTATTATTATTATTATTATTATTATTATTATTATTATTATTATTATTATTATTATTATCATTATTATTATTATTATTATTATGTCAGTACAACACAGCAAACGAGATCACTATGCTGGATTTCGTATTTCATCACCAGTCGGGCGCTTCCCAAGCACCTAGGACTGTGTGATGTAGCGGTGAATTATGTTTGCTGATCCCAGGAAAGCAGCCTTTTGCAATTGACAGATAGAGATTTTGTCAATTCCGATGGTTTTCAAATGTCCACTGAGATCCTTTGGTACTGCGCCCAGCGTGCCAAGTACCACTGGGACCACTTTCACGGGCTTATGCCAGAGTCGTTGCAGCTCAATTTTCAGAGCTTCGTATTTCACTAATTTCTCCAGCTGCTTCTCCTCAATTTTGCTGTCTCCTTAATATTATTATTATTATTATTATTATTATTATTATTATTATTATTATTATTATTATTATGTGAGGTGAGGGGTGGGTGGCTCAGAAAAGCCCGAGATGGCCGGGATTAAAGGGGGAATGGCAGGAAACTGGGCGGGCCTTCGTGCCGCTCTCAAATTTCCTGTGACATTTTTCCGGGCTCGGGTTCTTAAGTAGAATATGGTTCTTAAGAAGAGGCAAAAAAATATTGAACACCCAGTTCTTATCTAGAAAAGTTCTTAAGTAGAGGCATTCTTAGGTAGAGGTACTACTGTACTTTTGAAAAGAACACACAAAAGAAGCCCAGATCTATCTCTGTCCATCCATCCATCCATCCATCCTCTCTATCCTCTCTTTCATCTCTACTCTCTCTCTATCACTCCCTCCCTCTCCTAATTGGTGATGCTATATAGACACCCCAAGTCCCTACCCTGATTCATCTTTTATTCATTTTTAGAAAAGGGCCAAGATAGTTCTCTAATTTCTCATTTTTATCTGAGCAGCTTTGGGGTCTTGGTGTTCCTTTATAATTGATTCCGTCAATAATTCACCACCTTCCTTTGATGCCATTGTCTTCATTAAATAAGGGAACAAGCCAACCAGCCAAATATGAAACCAGACATTGTTTAATATTTCATGGGTTTCCTTCATACAGGTAATAAGAGAATGGACTCTGCTCAATGGATGAGAAATCTGGCATGCCTATCTGTCTGTCTGTCTGTCTGTCTGTCTGTCTGTCTGTCTCTCTCTCTCTATCTCTCTATCTATCTATCTATCTATCTATCTATCTATCTCTCTCTCTATCTATCTATCTCTCTCTCTATCTATCTATCTCTCTATCTATCTATCTCTCTATCTCTCTATCTCTCTATCTCTCTATCTCTCTATCTATCTATCTATCTATCTATCTAGCTAGCTAGCTAGCTAGCTAGCTAGCTAGCTATCTAGCTATCTAATCAAGTGTGTATATGAATACGGACCAAGTATAAACATTAATGTGACTTTATAAAACTGCAAGTATGATTTTGAGTACAGGATTTAATGAATACATGGGGATTTTAGGACAGGGATGGTAAGAAGGTAGGTGCAATTATGCATGCCTCCTACAAACCTCTTAGGAATGTAGTGAGGTCAATAGTGGACAGTTTAACGTTAATGTTTTGGGGGTTTGTAGAAGAAACTCCAGAGTCAAAAAATGTATTCCAGCCATTGACCTCTCTCCTGCTGAAGTCGAATTTTTTGCAATCAAGTCTGGAGTGGTTTACAATAAATTTATATCTATTGCGAGATCGTGCATTGTTGCGGTTGAAGGTGAAGTAGTCATTGACAGGTAGAACATTGTAGCATATTGTTCTGTCCCAGCGTTGAGCCCCCCAAAATAAGATGCACACCACTGGATTTATTATTAAAAGTTTACTACTAATAAAAGTCTTAGCAGTTTTGAATCTCTTTTAAAAGAAAGTAAAATCTGTAAAGTCTTCACCATGATGCTAATAATGTCTTAGCAGATGGCCAGAGTACCAAGAATAGGTAAACACAACTGTAATTACTAGATTGTAGCACAGTTCCTCATAATAGACTTACAGAGGTTGGTTGGCAGCCCAGACCTAATTAATGTAGACAAGAATGCGATTCTTTTAAAATCACTGGATGGATACAATAGATACAACAAGAGTCTGGAACGAAATGGCATTGCCCTCTGTACTGAAGCATCACATGGCTTTGCCTTAAATAGCCTGAGAGTGTGGCCCAGTAGTCAGCGGTTCTATTCACAAGTAAGCCTCCTCCCAAGTAACCACTCTTGCCTCTTATAGGCCCTGCGAGTCCTTGCATCAAGAGGCTCTTCCTCTTCTGCAGAGGCCCTGGTTGCTCTTCAGCCTCTGACACCACATCCTCTTCACTCTCAGGCTTGGGTACCAGGAACACAGGCTGCTTGTACTGTGCCACCACTGTCTCTGTGTTCTCTGGATCCATTGCTAGTTGCACAGGACGTGAACAGGTGACAATACATATAATTTTGTGTGCTACACTTAGGTCAGATTGAAGGTGGCATAGTTGTAAATTTTCTAGGCCCAAAATTTCAAGTCTGGTAGGAAAAGGTATTCTGTTGCGAACAGAGGAGTGTAGTGCTTGTCTCGTGAAATATCTCTGGACATTCTCAATTGTATTAATGTCCGATATGTAGTGTGGGTTCCAAATGGATGAGCCGTATCCAAGAATTGGTGTGTCAAATGTTTTATATGCTTTAGTTAGAAGTACAACGTTACCAGAGAAGAAATTATGCAGGATTAGGTTAACCACTCTTAATGCCTTCTTAGCAAAACTCGAAAACTCCTTAAGACCCACCTCTGCCATCAGGCATGGGGGAACTAAAACACCTCCCCCTTGCCCATGTTGTTTTGTTGATTGATTGACTGTGTGCCTGTTTTTATATATACTGTTTTTATGAGATTACTAATTTTAAATTGTAATTAGATTGGCGGGCATTGGATTTGGTATGATGTACTGTGCTGTTTTTTTATTATTGTTGTGAGCCGCCCCGAGTTTGCGGAGAGGGGCGGCATATAAATCCAATAAATCTAATCTAATCTTTTAGCAATGCTGTTGCAATAGGGTCTGGCACTTAGATTATTAGAGTACTCCAAGGTCCTTTACTGAGTGAGGATCATCAGCAAAGTCATGATCATCTAATTTGTAATTTATTTATTTATTTATTTAAGAGGAGAGAGGGGCGGCATACAAATCCAATAAATAATAATAATAATTTGTATGACACTCATTCCATATTTTGTGTTCTGATTATTTTTGCCAATGTGTAAGGCTGACTATTTGTTGATTGAGATTTGAAGTTGCCACTTGTTTGACCATTCTGACACGTAGCCAAGGTCTTTTTGAAGGGTAGTAGTATTGTCGGTGGTGTTGAATAGTTTTACATCATCTGCGAAGAGGATTTATATTTTGTGTTCTGATTATTTTTGCCAATGTGTAAGGCTAAGCATTTATTGATTGATATTTGAAGTTGCCACTTGTTTGACCATTCTGACACGTAGCCAAGGTCTTTTTGAAGGGTAGTAGTATTGTCGGTGGTGTTGAATAGTTTTGCATCATCTGTGAAGAGGACACAGTTGTTTTTTATATTATCAGAAAGGTCATTTATGTAAAGAATAAAGAGAGTTGGTCCTAAAATATACTTAAGAACATAACATAAGAAGAGCCATGCTGAATCAGGCCAAAGCCCATCAAGTCCAACATTATGTGTCATACCAATTGTCCATGGGAACCTAGAGCAGAAAGAGAAGGCAAAACCCTCCCTTTCCTTGACCCCCCAACAAATGGGACCCAAGGGAACCCTACCTGCGTCAATCAACATAGAGGCGGCACTTAGACATCCGTTTCAATCACCACCAAATACTTCCTTGGGGAACACCGCTGTTAACAGGTAAAGCATTACCTATTTTGACCATGTTGCCTGTTTGACAGGAATGCAGGTCATGGATTCTGGAGACCACAACTAAGACTTTTCTGTTCTTTGGAGGTTTCTTGGTGGACATTCTGGGGAGAGGGAGAAGGAATAGACATAACCATTGGACTATTCAAAGCTTCAAATTGGGACTTAACTTTCATAATGCCCTGACAATTCAAGACAGCACAATGAAGCAATAATTTTTAAAGAGTGAAGCGATGTCATATATGGACAGAGCACAGTTGCTAAGGTCATTAAATGCAGACTAACATATGCCCAACAATGGAAAAAAGAGGATTTCCCGACAATCTTAACTATTATTAACAAAATTATGGATAGAGAAACGATGGAGGAAGAGTAAGTCCGAATCCGATTGAACACTTACAAAGTGGCGCTCAAGGTGGCAAGATGCGCGTACCATGCCACCTTGATTGCATCAGCGGAATCCCGCCCGGCTGCTCTGTTTAGGGTGACCCGCTCCCTTCTAAATCAGGGGGGAGTTGGGGAACCCTTGCAGGGCAGTGCCGAGGAATTTAACTCGTTTTTCGCTGATAAAGTCGCTCGGATCCTACATGGCATTGGACCAGAATACCTCCGGAACCGCCTGCTACCGCACGAATCCCAGCGGCCGATAAGGTCCCACAGAATTGGCCTTCTCCAGGTCCCATTGACTAAACAATGTCATCTGGTGGGCCCCAGGGGAAGAGCCTTCTCTGTGGCGGTCCCGGCCCTCTGGAATCATCTCCCCCCGGAAATTAGAACTGCTCCCACCCTCCTTGTCTTCTGTAAACTACTTAAGACCCACCTATACCGCCAAGCATGGGGGATTTGAGACACCTTTCCCCCAGGCTTATTATAATTTATGTTTGGTATGTATGTGCTGTTTGGTTTTTAATTATGATAGGGTTTTTAGTTTTTTTTTAATATTAGATTTGTGCCAGTATAATATTGTTTTTATCGTTGTTGTGAGCCGCCCCGAGTCTTCGGAGAGGGGCGGCATACAAATCTAATTAATAATAATAATAATAATAATAATAATTATTATTATTATTATTATTATTATTATTATTATTATTATTATTATTGCACTGAATTGTCCAAAATAACAATGGAAGTGCAAAACAAAAATGATTCCGAGTTCTACAAGGCCTGGGAGAAGTGGTATAGATGGTTATCTAACATTAAAATCAACAAAACAGAAACCAATTGAAAACCCCTCATCTTGCACTAAAAGAAAAACATATGCAACAAAAACACTGACCAAAACCAAAACACACGCTATGTCTGAGTTTAATCCCACCGATACCTATCAACAACCTACTAACAACATAACTCACAACTATCTTTAATACACAAACTTAATAAGTACAATCAAAAACTAAGTTGTCAAAATACATACGCCTGCTACTTTGCAGGTACTATCCCCCCCCCCTTACCCCAACCAAAACTTCTATTATCTTACCTATCTCTTAATACATATATCAAAGTACTACTTTACCCTTAAACTAACATACTTAATGTTCTGTCGGGCTCTCTGGTAGAATCCTCCCAAAAATTCACAGGTACAAATTTCAGACACACACACGTTTGAAAATTCAAAACAATGTTCTTTATAATGAAAATGAAAATAAACTAAGCCCTCTTTTGGTATAGCAAAGAGTACTCGTCTCCAAACAAACTGGTAATTTATACAAGTCCCTTATCAGTTCTGTGATACTTAGCTTGCAGCTGTGAGGCAATTCACAGTCCTTCTTCTTTCACAAAGTGAAACACACTTTGCTCTGGTTTAGTTTCAAAGCGGGGAAAAATCAGCACACAAAAAGTCAAAGTCAGTAAAGCAGTCATGAAACACAACAAATGATCAGATAATCCTCCACAACGGCCAAACCCACAGGCTGCTCTTTATAGCAGCCTCACTAATGACCACAGCCCCACCCAACCACAGGTGGCCTCATTTTCTTTGATAATAATCTCTCAGTTGTTGCTGCCTATGCATCGCTCTCCTCATGCATGGCTGTATCATTAACTCTTGTTCTGAATCCAAGGAGGAGCTAGATAATTGATCTCCTTCTGAGCTGTCTGCCACACTCTCCTCCTCCCTGTCACTCATGTCTTCTTGGTCAGAGGAGCCTTCATCATCAGATTCCACCGGGGGCAAAACAGGCCTGCAGCATGTGGATGTCTCCCCCACATCCACAGTCCTTGGGGCAGGAGTTGGGCCAGAGCTAACCACAACACTTAATAGATATGAGATTATGCAATCAAGAATATTGAATACAATATAAATATCTATAGATAAATATTTGAAATGAATATCAATCTTTATATGTTATTCTGTAAAAGATTTCTTGCTTTGTATCCCTCTAATTTTTTCGTACTCCCATTCCCCTCCCCCTTTCTTAATAAATCAATAAACTATATATTTTTTAAAAAATAAATAAATAAATGCAGGTGACTGGGCCATCCATCCATATCAGGGGCCCATGGGCTGTATCTGGCCCACAAAGTGATTGGATCCATCCCCTGGGGCCATCCCAGTCTACCCAATACAAAGAGGAAACATTCCAACAGTGTCGGGAGTGGCGTTAAGCTGTCCAGCTCACCCAGTTGTCCACACCTACCTGTCCAACATTTAGAGAGCTTTTCTATTGAACTTGAATCAATCTTTCTGCTATTTTTTTTTTTAGATCCAAATTTATTGGGAGAAAACAGAAGTTGGCTCTCTGCAGCATTCCAATAAATTTATTTCGCATTTTGGAGTCATTTTGTGGCAACCGAGCCAACAAAACTGTGCTGCTGTGTTACGAATAAAGTCTTCAGGGCAACCAATTTTTGACAACACTACATTTAAAAGGGAATGAAATAGATGACTTTCTCTCTCTCCCCCCCCCTTTTTTTTGTTTTTCTTTTAATAGCAAAAGAAAGCAGTTGAAAAATGCCCCAAGTTGTTTGATGATGGAATTTCCTCCATATTTATTTGTTCGGCTCAGAGGAAGCGGGGGCTCGGATGAATACATTTTATGAGTTACATTTCCCCCTCAGTTATAATATTAATTAGAATCAGTGTGGGACATTGATTGTCAAACTCCACATGTTATCTCTGGCTGCATCGTAATGAGAACATTAACCTGGGTTTTAACATTAAGTAACGTTCAACCTGACCTACTCAATGTTTAGTCCAATTGTTTCATAAGATGTAAAGAGCCACTCGAGATCCATCTTTGGACTTTGTTGATGACAAGGTTTACTTGAAACCAATGGAAGACTTTGTCTGTTGGTGTTAATGGGTCTTAAAAGAAACCAACTTTAATCCCTATGAGACTAATTGCCTAAATTGCAAATAATGTTTCTTAGAGGGGATCCCAAAATTGGTTGCAGTGACCTTTTCACTTTGTCGTTCTTCCAAAGTTTCCTATTTTGGATTTCCCACTAGTAGCAAAGGGGGAGTAGGGAGTGGTAAGTAGAGAGCAAGATTGATCCACTGTTGACCTCTCCCGATTCCTAAGAGATCAGTAAGGGGAATGCATAAGTGCACCAGCGTGCCTTCCGTCCCCTGTCCTAATGTTTCTTTTTTCCTTTTTTTTACTAGTATCATGTATATAAATATTATTATATTTTTGTGTATCACCAAGACGTATTTGACAAAACAAATGAATAAAATAAAATAAATAAATTTCTGGCAGCCTTCCTATCTATCTATCTATCTATCTATCTATCTATCTATCTATCTATCTATCTATCTATCTATCCATCCATCCATTCATTCATTCATTCATTTATTGTTAGAGTTGAAAGGGACCATGCAGGTCATCAAGTCCAACCCCTGCCTGAGCAAAAAATCCTACAGCATCCCAGCCAAATGGCAGTCCAATCTCCTCTTGAAAGTGTCCAGAGTTGGAGAGTTCACAACCTCCGCTGGCAGGTTGTTCCACTGGTTGATCGCTCTGACCATCAGGAAGTTCTTCCTTATTTCTAGGTTGAATCTCTCCTTGGTCAGCTTCCAGCCGTTGTTCCTCCTCCGGCCCTCTGGTGCTCTGGAGAATAAAGTGGCCCCCTCCTCTCTGTGGCAACCCCTCAAGTACCTGTATGCTGCTATCATGTCCCCTCTGGCCCTCCTTTTCTCTAGGCTATCCATGCCCAGTTCCCACAATCTCTCTTCGTAAGTCTTGGTTTCAAGTCCCCTAATCATTTTGGTTGCTCTTTTCTGCACCCTCTCCAGAGTTTCAATGTCTCTTTTGAAGTGTGGTGACCAGAACTGGATGCAGTACTCCAAATGTGGTCTGACCAGGACGTAGTAGAGTGGTATTAATACTTCCCTGGTCTTGGAGTGTATCCCCCTGTTGATGCAGCTTAGGATTGTGTTGGCTTTTTTGGCTGCTGCTGCACATTGCTGGCTCATGTTTAGTTGAGAAATAGTGTATAGTTTATTTTTCAGGCTTGATTAATCGGATTTTAGAGGAAAAATGGGAGTGGGAGAGGGGGGGAGAGAGAGGGAAAGAGGGACAGAGAAAAAGAAAGACAAAGAGAAAGAGAAAAAACAGAGCAAAACCAAGAAATAAAGGAAGAGGTACACCAAGTGAGAAAGGAAAAGAGAGAGAAAAGAAGACATTAAAATCAGGGGTGGGCTTCAAAAATCTTAGCAAGGGGTTCGCTCCTCAGTTGCTGGGTGGGCATGGCAATGGTGGATGTGGCGTAGTCAGCCTTCTGCATCACAGCATGGGTGAGCATTTTTGCCGTCTCTGGGTTCTGGAGGCTTTCCTCGATTTGCACATTGTATATTGCGTGTTGTGTTGTGAGCTGCCCTGTGTCTTCGGAAAGGGGCAGAATCCAAATCCAAATCCAAATCCAAATCCAAATCCAAATCCAAATCCAAATCCAAATCCAAACAAACAAACAAACAAACAAACAAACAAACAAACAAACAAACAAACAAACAAACAAATAAACAAATAAACAAATAAACAAATAAACAAATAAACAAATAAACAAATAAACAAATAAACAAATAAACAAATAAACAAACAAATAATAAAGAGAGAAGCAACTTAGAACTAAGGAGAAATTTCCTTACAGTTAGAACAATTAATCAGTGGAACAGAAGTGGCCCCCAGAAGTTGTGAATGCCCCAATACTGGAAGTTCTTAAGAAGATGTTGGATAACCATCTTTCTAAAGTAGCGTAGGGCTTCCCGCCTAAGCAGGGGGTTGGACTAGAAGACCTCCCCCTGGGTTACAGGGTCGTTAAAAGAAAATGAAATACAAAACATGCACCATTCTGATATTTTAGTCAAGTTGCCCCATACAAATATTTTAAATTGCTCAGTCCTCTATTTCTGATCGCCCATCTGGACTGTGAAATATTATGGGTTGCTTGTTTTTTTCATTTTCCCTGCAAGAAGCCCATCTTGAGGTTTTTTGGTGGGCTTTTTTTTTTTTTTGAGATTATTAGATGAGTGGTTTAATTCCTTGCTGTAACTCTTCTCTTTTTGCCAGCCGCACCATCGTATGAATTGCAATCTATGTCAGGTGAATAAATGAATAGGCCCAATTTTGTATTCCCATTATGGGTTTTGTCACGGCCGGTGAATTATTGTGGGATTTTTGTCGCCTGATCTCCTTGGTGAAATATGAAAGCCCCAAGGACATTTCAACACCTTCCCCCCCCCTTTTTTTTTTGACACAATGGGGATTCTTCCTGATTGCGCCACATAACCTTTCCTCTCGCCACTCATGCACGAAAATGCATAACAAGGCAAAATTATCACCAGGAGTTTTAATTCAATAGTGGTTGACCGGCCAGGTGATAAGAAAAGGTGAGGACCTCAAAGGCTAATCATAAGACAAGCTCAGTTTGCATTGAAAGTAGTGACATTTTAGAATAGTGTAGAGTGGAGTAGAGTAGAGTAGGGGGAGTGATTTCTGAACAGTGAAGTCAGGCGGTAGGGAAAGCAAGTAGGATGCTTGGCTGCATAGCTAGAGGTATAACAAGCAGGAAGAGGGAGATTATGATCCCGCTATATAGAGCACTGGTGAGACCATATTTGGAATAATACTGTGTTAAGCTCTGGAGACCTCACCTACAAAAAGATATTGACAAAGTTGAACGGGTCCAAAGACGGGCTACAAGAATGGTGGAAGGCCTTAAGCATAAAACGTATCAGGAAAGACTTCATGAACTCAATCTGTATAGTCTGGAGGACAGAAGGAAAAGGGGGGACATGATCGAAACATTTAAATATGTTAAAGGGTTAAATAAGGTTCAGGAGGGAAGTGTTTTTAATAGGAAAGTGAACACAAGAACAAGGGGACACAATCTGAAGTTAGTTGGGGGAAAGATCAAAAGCAACATGAGAAAATATTATTTTACTGAAAGAGTAGTAGATCCTTGGAACAAACTTCCAGCAGACGTGGTAGATAAATCCACAGTAACTGAATTGAAACATGCCTGGGATAAACATATATCCATCCTAAGATAAAATACAGGAAATAGTATAAGGGCAGACTAGATGGACCATGAGGTCTTTTTCTGCCGTCAGTCTTCTATGTTTCTATGTTTCTATGAGTTTCATTTATGAAATCACCTTCTCATCAACAAAAATTTCTTCAGCACCATAAGATGCCCTTCTCCTAGAGTTTTTGTTTTTAGTACTTTCATTACACTGAGAAAGCAGATTCCATATATTTGCAGTATCCCTGCTCTATTTATTAATGTATTTTATTGTTTTAATTATTGTGTTTAATAGTTTAAATAACTACTCAGAAAACTCCAGATACCGAGAAGATTTAACAATAAGTACAGCTGAGAATGGAGTGAAATTCATTTAATATAGATGAAGCAATTTAATTCACACTTTTTTTTCCAATTAATATATAAACTGCTGGGCAATTCTTCAACATTTTTTTTGCATTTCTGAATTAGAGACAAGCAATTTTCCTATCCGAAGATGATAGGAAGTGTGAACACTGGGGAAAACAACATACATTAATGTATATAACTTCGTATAACTACTTTTAAATAAATGCAGCCTAGATGTGGTATCCATATTATTATGTTTGGTTTGGTTCTGCAGCTCAACAAGACAGACATCAACTTCAGAGGATAAGTAGAACTGCAGAAAAAATAATTGCCACCAACCTGTTTTCCATTGAGGACCGGTGTTGTGTTTGGGCCTGGGCTAGCCGTTGCTCCCACAGATGGGAGAGACACAGCATAAAGTGAATGTGAAAGCCTGGCTGACAGCAAGGAAGATGTGGCAGACAGCCAGGAGGACGAGGCCACTGGGACACAGGATTCAGCAGACAGCCCAGGGGATTTGGCCTGCAGTCCCTCAGACAGTCTTTCCTTCCTGAGTTCTTCTGCAGATCAATATATTGATCTACATAGACGAAGAACTATGTAACGAAGGGATCACTTTAAGGAATATTACAAATCATTTTAGGAGCACCTGGGCTGGGTGTGGTTCCCTTAATGAGGGCTAAAGGGATAAAAGGGAACACAGGCCAAGGCAAACTGTGGCTGTTCATCTGTGTTGTTTTGTGGTTCCTGCTTCAAAGTTTCTGTGCCGTTGGAGTTTTCAACCCAGCTTTTTCAGAGAAGTGGGAGGTGAAAACTCTGGGACTTGCTGTTTGCTTCAAAGATTCAAAAGGACTCCTGAAATGTCTTTGCTCATTCCAGGTTGTCTTTGTTTGTTTTTCCCTGTGGTTTTTGTATATGGCTGAAGTAAGCCTTGCATTGTTTTCGGACATTAAGAACTGTTTTTTTGAGTAAGCTATTTTTGTTTATCTAATACAGGTTTGCTGATTAGCAGAGCACGTGTGTCTTTGATTTCTTTTCATTGGACTATTACGCATTGTCGAACCAGTCAGGCAGAACAGGATGGATATATGCATGAGTCAAAAAGAGGGCTGTGAAAATATTTATAGACCCCTCGCATCCTGGATATAAACTGTTTCAACACTTACCCTCAAAATATTGCTACAGAGCATTTCACACTAAGACAACTGGACACAAGGCAGTTTTTCCCGAATGCCATCACTCTGCAAAACAAATAATTTCCTCAACACTGTCAAACTATTCACTGTCTGCATTACTACTACTATTAGTCTTCTTATCATTCCTATCACCCATCTCTTCCCACTTATGACTGGATGACTAACTTGTTGCTTGTATCCTTATGATTTATATAAATATTGATTGTTTCCTGATTGCTTATTTGAACCCTATGACAACCATTAAGCGTTGTACCTCATGATTCTTGACAAATGCATCTTTTATGCAGTGAAGGGCTACCAAAATTTTTACTACCACACTATGGGTGAGGCTTTTTTTGTGGGTGTGGCTTGATGGTCATATGACCAGGTAGGAGTGGCTTGCCAACCACGTGACCACATGGGAGTGGCTTGACAATCATGTGACTTGACCAAGGATTTTCCAAGAACCTCAAAACAATATCCTGTGGTCTGATGTTCCTTCAATACACCAGGGTGATTCGACACAAAAATATGTAACCCTTCCCTGGTGCAGAGCTGAAGGGATTGGATACTGTAGCCTAGAGGTTAATTCTCTGCCTTATAAGACAAAGGTTGCAGGTTCAAGTCCCAGTGAGGATATGGCTAGCTGATGAGACCGAAATAAGTCCGAAATAGATCTTTCCTAGTCTCCCTTAATTTTCAAATTCAGCAAAAAAAACAACAACCATGTGACATATATAGTATGTTAACTATTGTTACAATAGTAACAATATAACAAATCTAATATTTAAAAAACATCTAAAACCCATCATTAAAACCATACAACACAAGCATACATACGTAAACTATATAAGCCTTGGGGGAGGGGGGTGCATCTCAATTCCCCCATGCCTGGCAATATAGGTGGGTCTTAAGCAATTTCCAAAAGACAAGGAGGGTGGGGGCTGGTCGAATCTCTGGAGGGAGTTGATTCCAGAGTTCTGGGGCCACCACAGAGAAGGCTCTTCCCCTGGGGCCCACCAGACAACATTGTTTAGTCAATGGGACCCGGATAAGGTCAACTCTGTGGGACCTTATCGGCTGTTGGGATTCATGTGGCAGAAGATGGTTCCGGAGATATTCTGGTCTGAATAGGACTTTATAGGAGATGGCCCACAATGATAGGAACCTACCACTGCCTACCAGGCTTCAGAAATGCCTGTGCACAATGCATGGGGGCCATTAGGGGACAGTGAGCATGCATGAGCAGGAAGCAAAGTGATGTGGGCATGTGTATGCATGCTAGCACACCCACACACACTATTTTGGGCACGTGAACCATTTTTTTTTATTTATTTATTTGTTTTGTCAAGTACGCATTGGTGGTATACAAAGATATATCGGTAATAATATTTTTATACATGATACTAGTTGTTCTGCCAGGCTCTCTGGTTGGAGCCTCCGGAAAATTCAAGGGTACAAATTTCAGACACACACACGTTTGAAATTCAAAACAATGTTCTTTATCACAAAATTCAAAATAAACTGAGCACTCTTTTTGTATTGCAAAGAGCACTCGTCCCAAAACAACCGGGTAGTCTGTACAATTTCCCTTAACCAGTCATTAAGTGCTTAGCTAGCAGCTGTGAAGAAACTTCACACCCCTTCTTCTTCCAACGAAGTGAGACACACACACACATTACTCTGCTTTGGTTTCAAAGGCGTGAAAAATCAACAAACAAAGTCAAGGCACGATTTCTGAAGAACTGCGATCAGATACTCTTCCACAACGGCCAAACCCACACGATGCTATTTATAGCAGCAGCCCTAATTACTGGAGCCCCACCCAAACACAGGTGGCCTCTCTTATCTTCTGTAATATGTCCTCAATTGGTCTCTTCTACGCATAATTCTGCGCTTGCGTGGGTCCAAGACATCTTCATCCGAATCAATGGAAGATAAGGGAGATTGACTGGCTGGGCTGTGTGCGAAGCCCCCCTCTTCCAAGTCACTCCCACCTTCTTCTTTGTCTGAAGAAACTAAACTCTGAACTGACTTTGTCAGCAATAACACAGGCCTATGACATGCTGAAGTTTCCCCTGCATCCACCTCCACATTCCCTGGGGCAGGAGCTGGGCCAAAGCCAACCACAACACTAGTAAACAAGAAACATTATGACAGGGGAGGGAAGGCACGCTAGTGCACTTATGCACGCCCCTTACTGACCTCTTAGGAATTGGGAGAAGTCAACAGTGGAGAGTCTAAGGCAGGGGTGGGCCCAGACCCGGGGGGGAGGCAGTGGGGTAGCAAAAAAGGAGCATAAGCCCCGCCCCCAGTGTGGTAGTAAAAATTTTGGAATCCCTTCACTGGTCTAAAGGTAAAGTTTTGGGAGTTAGGTGATGATACTACAGAGTCAGTTAGTGAGTTCCATGCATCAACTACTTGGTTACTAACTCCTGCAGTCGAGTTTAGAGTGGTATACTTTAAGTTTGTATCTGTTGTGTGCTCGTGTGTTGTTGTGGTTGAGGCTGAAGTAGTCGTTGACAGGCAGAACATTGTAGCAGATGATTTTTTGGGATATGCTTAGGTCGGGTTTAAAGCGACATAGTTCTAAGCTCTCTAAACCTAGGATTGTAAGTCTAATTGCATAAGGTATTCTGTTGCAACTGGAGGAGTGGAGGGCTCTTCTAGTAAAGTATCTCTGGACATTTTCTAGAGTGTTTATGTCTAAAATGCGGTATGGCTTCCAGACAGATGAGCAGTATTCAAGGATTGGTCTGGCAAAAGTTTTGTATGCTCTGGTTAGTAGAATGAGATTACCGGAGCAGAAGTTACGTAGGATTAGACTAACAACTCTTGAAGCCTTTTTGGCGATGTTGTTGCAGTGGGCTTTGGCACTTAGGTCATTTGATATGAGTATTCTAAGATCTTTTACAGAGTGAGGGTTGTCTTTATTCAGCTTGTATTTGGTGTTCTGATTCTTTTTGCCAATGTGTAGACAGAGCATTTTTTGCTTGAGATTTGGAGTTGCCAGATGTTTGACCATTCGGACCACCAAGGTCCCTTGGAACTCTATTCTACCATGTTCTATGATTAATAATAATAATAATTAATAATAATTTATTGGATTTGTATGCCGCCCCTCTCCGTAGACTCGGGGCGGCTAACAACAATAATAGAAACAACATGTAAAATCCGATAATAAAAAACAACTAAAAACCCTTATTATAAAACCAAACATACACACAAACATACCATGCATAACTTATAATGGCCTAGGGGGAAGGGCTATCTCAAATCCCCCATGCCTGGTGGTATAAATGAGTCTTGAGTAGTTTACGAAAGACAGGGAGGGTGGGGGCAGTTCTAATCTCCTGGGGGAGTTGGTTCCAGAGGGCCGGGGCCACCACAGAGAAGGCTCTTCCCCTGGGGCCTGCCAAATGACATTGTTTAGTCGATGGGACCCAGAGAAGGCCAACTCTGTGGGACCTTATCGGTCACTGGGATTCATGTGGTAGCAGGCGGTTCTGGAGGTAATCTGGTCCATTGCCATGTAGGGCTTTAAAGGTCATGACCAACACTTTGAATTGTGACCGGAAACTGATCGGCAGCCAATGCAAGCCACGGAGTGTTGCAGAAACGTGGGCAAATCTTGGAAGCCCCACGATGGCTCTCGCGGCTGCGTTCTGCACAATCTGAAGTTTCCGAACAGTTTTCAGAGGTAGCCCCATGTAGAGAGCGTTGCAGTAATCGAACCTTGAGGTGATGAGGTTTTTAAATATTTTAAATTACAATCTAGATTTGTTATGAATTTTTTTATTTTGTTGTGAGCCGCCCCGAGTCTGCGGAGAGGGGCGGCATACAAATCTAAATAAATAAATAAATAAATAAATAAATAGATAGATAGATAGATAGATAGATAGATAGATAGATAGATAGATAGATAGATAGATAGATAGATAGATAAATAAATAAATAAATAAGCAAGCAAGCAAGCAAGCAAGCAAGCAAGCAAGCAAGCAAGCAAACAAACAAACAAACAAACAAACAAACAAATAAATAAATAAATAAATAAATAAATAGTGACTGTGAGCAATGATTCCCTGTCCAAATAGGGTCGCAACTGGTGCACCAGGCGAACCTGGGCAAACGCCTTCCTTTACCTGTAGCAATCTCAGCTCTGCCTTCAATGATTTCCCAACATTGTTTTGGGCTCATTGCCAAATGACTACAATTATCAGCGTTTATTTACAACAACTTTAATGTCCCTTGGTTGTGAATCTGGAACTTCCTCAAAGACCTCTGGTAAAGGATTGATGCATGCTGTCACTGTAATTGCAGAGCCTCTGGTAACACATCCAGGGCTGCTATTTTTAATCACTAATCAGGTTTCAAGCTTCTCAGCCAAGAGATGCAATGGAAAAGTTTCTAGCTGGTCCCTGATTTACCCTTCTAGAGAGCCTCATTAAGTGCATAGTGTTATTTTAATTACAATAAGACCACCGGCAAAAGGATTTGCATGGTTAGGTTTTGGGTGGCTACATATCGGCAAACAAACACATCCCCACAAAGGCTCAAATCAAATCCAGGATGTTAATTTCTTCGGCATCAACCAGTCAGAAAACTCAACTACAGCTGCAAATTTCAGCCAAGCTGGAAGGGACCATTGGGGGGGTCTCAATCAAGAGACCTTTGATGAGCAACCTTTTTTGAGATTCAGTTAATAATAATAATAACAATAGAGTTGGAAGGGACCTTGGAGGTCTTCTAGTCTGTCTTATTATTTTTTTATATTATTTTACTGAAATTATATTATTTTACTGAAAGTAGTAGATGCTTAGAACAAACTTCCAGCAGACGTGGTTGGTAAATCCACAGTAACTGTATTTAAACATGCCTGGGGTAAACATATATCCATCCTAAGATAAAATACAAGAAATAGTATAAGGGCAGATTAGATGGACCATGAGGTCTTTTTCTGCCATCCATCTTCTATGTTTCTCTCTCTCTCTTTCTTTCTCTCTCTCTCTCTCTCTCTCTGTCTCTCTTAAACTATTTAACTATCTATCTATCTATTATCTATCTATCTATCTATCTATCATCTATCCATTCATCCATCCATCCATCCATCTATCTATCTTTATATAATAATAACAACAGAGTTGGAAGGGACCTTGGAGATCTTCTAGTCTAACCTCCTGCTTGGGCAAGAAACCCTACACTACTTCAGACAAATGGTTATCCAACATCTTCTTTAAAACCTCCAGTGTTGGAGTATTCACAATTTCTGGAGGCAAGCTGTTCCACTGATCAATTGTTCTAACTGTTGGGAAATTTATCCTAAGTTGCTTCTCTCCTTGTTTAGTTTCCACCCATTGCTTCTTGTCCTACCCTCAGGTGCTTTGGAGAATAGCTTGACCCCCTCTTCTTTGTGGCAACCTCTGAGATATTGTAACACTGTTATCATGCCTCCCCTGGTCCTTCTTTTCATTAAACTAGCCATGTTCAGTTCCTGCAACCATTCTTCATATGTTTTAGCCTCCAGTCCCCTAACATATTGATATTGTGATATACATATGGATGTAAAGTTGGTGAAAAATTAAAAAAAATGTTTACAAAAAAAGAAAGAAAATAAATTATCCTAATCTCTAGTAGAAGACCCTCCAAACGTGGCCTCCAGGAAGGACGTCAAAGCTCCACCCATGGAATTACCTATTGGGATTCCCCACCTCCGTTTCAGCCTCCAGATCGGCTGAAAACACCACCGCCGATTGCAAAAACGGCGCTCCGCTGGGCGGCACCGCCTGGCTGTAACCTTCTGAAACAGCTGGGTGCTTCTCGGCGGCCTCCGGAACCCAAACCCGAACCTGAACTTTTGCTGAACTTCTGGGTTCGGCATTCAGGAGAATGCCGAGAAGCCCCCCGGCTGTTTTAGAAGGTGACAGGCGGGTGGCGGCACCCAGCGGAGCACCATTTTGCGATCTGTGGTGGGTTCGTAAGTCGAAAAAAGTTCATATGAAGAGGCAAAAAATTTCCGAACCCCGGTTTCGTATCTCGAAATGCTTGTATCATGGGGGGTTCGTATCACGAGGTACCACTGTAAATAAATAAATAAATAAAAATAAAAATAAATAGTTACATGACCATCAAGCCACACCCACAAAATTAGAGAGGGAAAGAGAGAGAGAGACAGAGAGAGACAGAGAGAGACAGAGACAGAGAGAGAAACAATTGGAAAACTTTCCATAATGCTGAAAAAATGATCCTCAAAAGAGAATCTGGTGTGAAATTTCCCCATGAAATGAGCAGACCCTTCAGCCAGCTGACGGAGCTGTTGTCGGCCTTGTCAGCCGTAAACAAACGGTGCATATTCCTGGCCATGCCTGGAACCAGATTTATGCCTCATCAAAGCATTCTTCCTTGCAATATTATCCATTAGCCGTGCGCAAACATGTTTGAGCAATTTAGATAATGTACGTAATGGCGGGACAGAGCGATATAAACACCCCGGGGTGAAATCATTCGGAACCAAGCGTCAATCTGCTCTTTTATAGTCCAGATGCAAAAGCGATGGATTGCAAGGAGAAATTAATCTGGGGGAAAGGCAGAGAAAGAGGGGGAGAAAGGGAGCCAGATAATTAATTGCATTTTAGGATCGCGTCTTGTCAAATGAATAGAGCCGTGGTCCACCCGAGAGTTTTCTTTGGGTGAAGATGGTTCCAGCAAAACCCTATTCAATCCTGAATGGTTTTCTTAAAAAGATCACCTAAACTTCTTTTATTCATCTGTAAAAGAGGAGCATTAGAAACAGCAGCACAACCATAACTGAACGTCAGTATAAAACAATTTTCCATGCTGAATGCTGCACCAGATGTTATTTATGACTGCCATATCTACAGACATGTAACCACAATATTCCCAGGGGTAGGCAGCAGGCAGGACAGGGTGGAACGCAGTTCCACTAGTGGAAATTAAGATGCGTGGGCAGCTCCAGCTGATCAGTGTTTGTCACTTCCTGGATTACTGGTCTCGGCTTGGCTCTCCTTTATTTCCCTGCTGCTGCATCTGCGCTCCTTGCTTTTTTCATCTTTCCTCCTTCCTGGCCTTGGACGAGCTTCCCTCTTTCCTGCCCGGCTCCCCTCCAGCCTCACGCAGCCACCTCCTGCCTGAGGTGCAAACAGGTGGGTGGAAGCAGCACTGGCAGCATTTATGCTTCTGGAAGCACCCATTCACCTAGCTACCCAGCCTGAGGTGGGGGGGGGGGGCGACCCAGGAAGGATAGTGCAGGAAACGCAAAGCAAATTGTTACCCCAGTGAGCGACACTGGTAAGATAGTAAGTCGACGACTTAACAGTTCACTTGAACAGTGATAATCATTCAAGCCACTCCCACCTGGTCACATGGCTGACAAGCCACTCCTACCTAGTCACATGACCCTTAAACCACACCCACAAAATAAGCCACACCCACAGTGTGGCAGTAAAAATTTTGGCTGCCCATTACTGGGCATTCCGGTAGGGAACATGGAACTGCACACACAGTTCTGCATGACCGGCGGGTTGGCAGGCGCATCCGCACAAAATTTGACTTCCGCACAGTTGTAGTTAGCTCTGGCCCAGCTCCTGCTCCCAGGAATGTGGAGGTGGATGTGGGGGACACATCCACATGCCGCATGCCTGTTTTGCTCCCAGTAGAATCTGCCAATGAAGTCTTCTCTGACCAAGGAAGCATGAGTGATAGGGAAGAGGGGAATTTGGCATACAGCCCAGGAGGAGATCAATCATCTGTCTCATCCCTGGATTCGGAACAAGAATTAATGACACATCCACGCATGCGTAGAGTGATGCATAGGAGTCAACAACTGAAGGATTATTACAAGAGAAAATGAGGCCACCCATTATGCCCAGATTCGATCTAGATACCAGAAGGAAAAAACTCTTTATATTTTTAATAAAAGTAAGAATCTTTTAAGCAATCTAATTACTACCAATCCAATAAAAATGATAGGGAAAATATATAAATTTCTCATCGCTCATAAAAATATAGAGTTGACTTTAAAAGATACTATGATAAGATGGTGTAGAAATATTGGCAAGGAAATAGACATAGATACATGGGAGAAAGTTTGGATTAATAATTGGAAAATGACCAAATCAGTTTCATTAAAAGAAAATCAATCAAAATGTTCTACAGATGGCATCTCCCACCAAATAGGATAGCAAAAATGTTTCCCAAAGCATCCCCATTATGCTGGAAATGTAAGAAGGATATAGGAACCTATTACCATCAATGGTGGACATGTGGTAAAGCTAAAATATATTGGAAGATGATTGAGAAAATATTAAAAGAAATAATAAAGCAAGATATAGATAATACCCCGGAATTTTACTTATTAGGAGTTACCAATCAGACTTACAAGAAAGAAATTCTTTACTTAATTATACACATATTAACTGCGGCTAGAATAATATATGCGCAAAATTGGAAGGGGGAGGAAATCCCCAAGGAAGAAGAAGTTATAGCTAAAATATTAGATTGCGCTGAAATGGACATGATGACAAGAAGATTAAATGATCAAGAAGATACTAAATTCTATGAAACATGGAACAATGTTTATAAATGGATAGATAAGAAAAAATAAGATATGCACATTTATTTTTAGTTAATTTTTTGTATTTGTTTTTACCTAGGTGATAACAATATTAATACTAGTTTAAATGCATTTTTTGATGATTATGACATAGTAGTTTATGTATAAGTAACACATTAAGAATTTTGGTCTATATATGTATAATAGTTGAAATTAGTTTAAACGTTTTGTTTGATGAATATGGCATCTTACTATAGTAATTAAGATTACATTTAAGGTATTTTTTGATGACTATGTTATACTAATTTCACCTAATATTTACATTGTATTCAAGATTTATAAAACCTTAACTCAAATTTATTAAACCTTATAACATTTAACATATATTCAACTATGTATTCTTTTTCTGTACTTGAATGTATACTTTCAAAAGAAGCGGGGGAAATACACCCCCACTTTATGTTTAGTGTTTGTATGTGTGTCTGTTTATTTTATGAAAATTAATAAAAAAAATTGGAAAAAAAAGAAAAAAAAAGAAAATGAGGCCACCTGTGGTTGGGTGGGGCTGCTGTAATTAGTGCTACAGATAAAAGTGCAGCCTGGTGTTTTAGCCTCATGGCAGTTTATCTGATTCGTTGTTTCATCAAGATCGTGGTTTTGTGCTGTTCAAGATTGCGTGTGGACTCTCTGGACTTTAGAATTGGTCTCAATTTCCCAGTTATTGGGTGAGCAATTGGATTGCATTTAACCTGTGCCTTGTGTGTACCAGAAAATCCCTTTGACATTTAAAAAGGGAGCTGTTTCTGTTTTTCTGTTTATAAAAACTTTTGGGTTTTCCTTTTATCATGTGGTGTGTGTCTTCCTGGACTAATTACCCTGTAATTACCGGCGGTTGAGACACGCCGGCAGAACACGCACAAATCTCATGTGAGGATGCTCATGCATGTGAAATTCGTGCATGCGTGGGAGCAAAAAAATTATCCCACCCAAAAACGGCAAAATCTTTCTTGCGCGAACATCCTCGTGCAAGATTTGGCTTCCCGCCTATGCGCAGAAGCCAAATTTCACATGGGCGCACATGCCTGCCCACCAGTCACACCGAACTGTGCACACAACCTCACAAGTAACGGCGGCAATGGGCAACCCTTACCTGGATAAAACCTACAGAAGGAAGAGGTGTTACATGGCATCAGACCAGAATATCTATGGGAATCCCAGTGGCCGATTAGGTCTCACAGAGTTGGCCTTCTCTGGGTCCCACTGACTCAACATTGTCGTCTGGCGGGCCCCAGGGGAAGAGCCTTCTCTGTGGTGGCCCCGGCCCTCTGGAACCATCTCCCCTAGGAGATTAGAACCATACCCACCTTCCTTGCCTTTCGTAAGCTGCTGAAAACCCACCTATGTCGCCAGGCATGGGGTAATTGAAGTATCCCTTTGCTAATATGGTTTATGTATGGCATGATTGAGTTGTATGGTTATTTTAATGATACGAGTTTTTAGATGTATTGAATTCGTTTGCATTGTTCACTATTGTTGTGAGCCGCTCCGAGTCTTCGGAGAGGGGCAGCCTACAAATCTATTATTAAATTATTATTATTATTAGTTATCACATTACCCTATCATTCACAAAACAAATCTAAAACAAAACAAAAATGCAATAATGCTACCAACAGTGATCAATCTTTTAAACAATTCTTTGCCAAAAAAAAAAAAGCTGACTGTGACCTAGATACTATACATCTTAAGGCTATTGAATTATTAACATACACAAGATGTTCTTGTGACTTGAGCCTTCTTGAGTGACATTTCTTTTTTGTACATGACGCCATCAGGCAGTCTCCCTTGGCAATTCCAGAACAAGGTACGTAGACATGTAACTGAGCTTGGCAATTCCTGCACTAGGAATATGCTTGGAAACTACATGTTCTTCCTAAAGATTCAATAAGCTTGAGTAATAATGGAATGGATATTCAGAGGAACTTTGTAAAAGTTGTGAAGTAGTTGAATCCCGACTGTATTGGATCATGGGCATCTTGAGGTTAGTTGGGGGAAAGATCAAAAGCAACATGAGAAAATATTATTTGACTGAAAGAGTAGTAGATCCTTGGAACAAACTTCCAGCAGACGTGGTAGATAAATCCACAGGAACTGAATTTAAACATGCCTGGGATAAACATATATCCATCCTAAGATAAAATACAGAAAATAGTATAAGGGCAGACTAGATGGTCCATGAGGTCTTTTTCTGCCGTCAGACTTCTATGTTTCTATCTTAAAATTAATGAAAACAAGCACAATGGTATCTCTACTTAAGAACTTAATTCGTTCTGTGACCAGGTTCTTAAGTAGAAAAGTTTGTAAGTAGAAGCCCATTGTGCTGTTTTTTTCACTCCGGGGCTTCCCTAAATACTCCAGAGTGCAAAAAAACATCACAATGACAAAGTGTTTTTCTGAACTTCCAATTTGTCCATTGAGTGATTTTATTTTTACCTCTGGAGCTTCAGGGAACTTGTGTGAAGTGTCCAGAGGGTGAAACGGACTTTCCTAGGGCTGAAAATCAGTTGTCCAGCGCACTTATGCATGCTGGAGCTGAAACATGGCAAAATCTCATGTGCCTTCCGATATGGCTTTGCATGCCACCTGTGGCACATGGGCCATAGGTTCACCATCACTGGTATAGGGTCTCCTGTTTGAGCAGGGAGTTTGACTTGAAGACCTCCAAAGTCCCTTCCAACTGTTATTCTGTATTTTCATTGGTTGGAGTAGAGCACATATAGGTTCTCTTAAAATATGCCAAGTGGTGGAAGAATCCATATTTGGCCACGGAGCAATTAGAACTACAAGGGTTGGACAAAAAAAATGGAAACTCTTGACTTTTTGGCATCATAATGTTTGAACATGTTCAAATCAATCAAAACTTGACATATTTTAATGTTTATTTGTTTTTAAATTCTGTTGTTTGATATGTTTTTTTAAACTACCTTTTTTGAAAACAGAAATTTAAGGAAATTGGTTATAACCTTATTTATTTATTTATTTATTTATTTATTTACTTACTTACTTACTTACTTACTTACTTACTTACTTACTTACTTACTTACTTACTTATTTATTAGATTTGTATGCTGCCCCTCTCCGAAGACTCGGGGTGGTTAACAACAATAAAGAAAACAATGTAACAAATCTATTATTAAAAAGTAATCTAAAAAACCCCAATTTAAAGAACCACTCATACATACAAGCATACCATGTATAAATTCTATAAGCCTAGGGGGAAGGGAAAAAATTTCAATTCCCACATGCCTGACGACAGAGGTGGGTTTTAAGGAGCTTGTGAAAGGCAAGGAGGGTGGGGGCAACTCTGATATCTGGGGGGAGCTGGTTCCAGAGGGTCGGGGCTGCCACAGAGAAGGCTCTTCTCCTGGGTCCCGCCAAATGACATTGTTTAGTCGACGGGACCCGGAGAAGGCCAACTCTGTGGGACCTAACCGGTCGCTGGGATTCCTGCGGCAGAAGGCGGTCCCGGAGATATTCTGGTCCGATGCCACGAAGGGCTTTATAGGTCATAACCAATACTTTGAATTGTGACCGGAAATTGATCGGCAACCAATGCAGACTGTGGAGTGTTGCTTAACATGGGCATACCTTGGGAAGCCCATGATTGCTCTCGCAGCTGCATTCTGCATGGTCTGAAGTTTCCGAACACTTTTCAAAGGTAGCCCCATGTAGAGAGCGTTACAGTAGTCGAACCTCGAGGTGATGAGGGCATGAGTGACTGTGAGCAGTGAGTCCCTGTCCAGATAGGCCCGCAACTGGTGCACCAGGCGAACCTGGGCAAACGCCCCCCTCGCCACAGCTGAAAGATGGTTCTCTAATGTGAGCTGTGGGTCGAGGACGATGCCCAAGTTCCGGACCCTCTCTGAGGGGGTCAGTAATTACCCCTCCGGGTTATGGATGGACAGATGGAATTGTCCTTGGGAGGCAGAACCCACAGCCACTCCGTCTTATCCGGGTTGAGCTTCTAGAAATGGCCAACCTCTCAGACTTTCAAAGAGGCCAAATTGTTGGTGCTCCAATGGCAGGCGCTAGTGTAACAGAAAGTGCCTGAATGTTTGGCATTTCAAGAGGTCATGTCTCAAAAGTAATGACTGCTTTTGAAAGAGAAGGGAAAACATCCTCAGCCAAGCACAGGTCTGGTCGAAAGTCGAAATTTTCTGAGAGAGACCGTCGGACTCTAAAGCGAATTGTTAGAGCAGATCGCAAGATCACAGCTCCTAAAATCACTGCAGAGCTCAATAGACACGTACAGAACCCAGTTTCCACAAAAACTGTTCAAAGGGAGCTTCACAAATCTGGATTCCAAATCTGGATTTTCAAGGTGTTTACATTTTTTTGTCCACCCCTGTAGATTGTTTGAATCTTTTGATGGAAATAGCTAAAGCTGCTCCTAACTTATCCCATCTTCCAAAGATAACTGTTCCAACCAAATCTTAGGAAACCTGTAAGGAATTACTTATTATTTGCTGTGGCCAAACCACTTGAGAATGTTTGGTGTTTCTTAGAAGATGTCCTCTTTTCTCCCCGGACTCTAATGTTTATTGATTCCTTTTTTTTTCTTTTATCACCTTGTATCGATTACTTGTGTCCATAGTTATTCATAAGGCTTATTGACCATGAAGTAATTACCCTTTAATGGAGGTCACTGAAGGTCAATTGTCTGGCCTTGGCCTTCTTGATTTTTGTTAATTTGTGTTTATTGGGATTTTGTTTTTCTCATTTCCAGTTTTAGAACAATTTATTTTGTTGTAAAAAAAACCACCTGCTCTTTTTTCCAAATGTGATAAAATATTATTTAGCAGCTGTGCTCAATTGCAAGCAGTATTTTCTTGTACATACATCCCTATAACCACCTCTATTGTCCAGTTCTTAATGAATTGTTTGGGTAATCATTTTCCTGTTTTTTATAGGAATGATCCTGGTCAGTGTGGCTTTGAAAATTAACTTCTTCAACCTATTATGTTAAATTTATAAGTTGGCATCCACATCTTTTTTTTAAAAAAATTGCAATTCATCTCACATAAAAATTAGTGAAACTTTATATGAACAAATATAACTGTGATTTGTGGGAGTTTTTTCTTGGCGTATTAGCAGCATGAACTCAGAAAATGTGATTTGGCATGAAATAATTAACATCTGGGAGACTGTTGACTCGTTTGCTTTGTTCCTTTGGAGGAAAGTAGAAAAGAAGATGATCAGCAAGTGTTGATTTGATATAAAGAAGTTTATTTGGGAAATGAGAACCAGTTTGGTACAGTGGTGAAGGCACCAGGCTGGTAAGCAGAAGACCATGAGTTCAAATCCCACGTTAGGCATGAAAGACAGCTGGGTGACTTTGTGCCAATACTCTTTCTCTCAGCTCAATCCACCTCACAGGGTTTTGTTGGTGTGTGTGTGGGTGGAATAGAAAGAGTAAAGTGTGATGGATATGTTTGTTGGGGAGGGGAGGGTAGAGAAGAGAAGGGAAGAGAAGAGAAGAGAAGGGAAGAGAAGGTAGGAGAGAGGAGAGGAGGAGAGAGGAGAAGAAGGAAGGGGAGAAGAGAAAAGAGGGAAGGAAGGAAGGAAGGAAGGAAGGAAGGAAGGAAGGAAGGAAGGAAGGAAGGTCCAATACAAATCTCAACCAGCAAATGCTCTGTCCTACACATCGGCAAAAAGAATCAGAACTTCAAATACAAACTGAATAAACAAATTATCATAGATAATCCCCACTCGGTCAAGGACCTCAGAATATTAATAACTAAAGATCTAAGTGCCAAAGCCCACTGCAGCAACATCGCTAAGAAGGCATCAAGAGTTGTTAATGTAATCCTACGTAGCTTCTGCTCTGGAAATCTCACACTACTTACCAGAGCTTACAAAACTTTCGCCAGACACATTCTTGAATACAGCTCATCTGTTTGGAACCCATATCTCATTTCTGACATTAACACCCTTGAAAATGTCCAAAGATACTTCACAAGAAGAGCCCTTCATTCCTCCACTCGAAACAGAATATCCTATGAAACTAGACATAGAATCCTGGGTCTTGAAAGCTTAGAACTACGACGCCTTAAACATGATCTAAGTATTGCCCACAAGATCATATGTTGCAATGTCCTGCCTGTCAAAGACTACTTCAGCTTCAACCACAACAACACAAGAGCACAAGCTTAATATTAACCGCTCCAAACGTGACTGTAAAAAATATGACTTTAGCAATCGGGTTGTCGAAGCATGGAACTCATTACCGGACTCTGTAGTATCATCCCCTAACACCCAATAATTTACCCTTAGACTATCCACGGTTGACCTCTCCAGATTCCTAAGAGGTCAGTACGGGGCGTACATAAGCGCACTAGAGTCCCTTCCGTCCTCTGTCCTATAGTCTCTCCTATATCTCGTATTTCTTCTCTACTATATCCTCTATAACCTTCATTGTGTATTATTGTGTATTGGACTAACTAACTAACTAACCATCTAACCATCTAACCATCTAACCATCTATCCATCTATCCATCTATCCATCTATCCATCTATCCATCTATCCATCTATCCATCTATCCATCTATCCATCTATCCATCTATCCATCTATCCATCTATCCATCTATCCATCTATCCATCTATCCATCTATCCATCTATCCATCTATCCATCTATCCATCTATCCATCTATCCATCTATCCATCTATCCATCTATCCATCTATCCATCTATCCATCTATCCATCTATCCATCTATCCATCTATCCATCTATCCATCTATCCATCTATCCATCTATCCATCTATCCATCTATCCATCTATCCATCTATCCATCTATCCATCCATCCATCCATCTATCCATCTATCCATCTATCCATCTATCCATCTATCCATCTATCCATCTATCCATCTATCCATCTATCCATCTATCTATTTATCTATCTAACTAACTAACTAACTAACTAACTAACTAACTAACTAACTAACTAACTAACTAAATAAATAAATAAATAAATAAATAAATAAATAAATAAGCAAGCAAGCAAACAAACAAACAAAAAACAAACAAACAAACAAACAAACAAATAAATAAGGGGATGAAGAAAGATAGGGAAGAAGGAATCATCCTCATTAAATTGATTACTTGAACAGTAATCTAGGGTTTTTTTTTCTTTAAAAAAAGTTATTGTGGTTTTGGTTTTGTTTGCGTTAAATGAAAGGTCTACAGCTTTCTCGCAAGAGCACCGAACAGATGTTTTGAAAGAAGGCCTGGGTGCTTGTGCATACATCGTATCTCAACATAAGCCTTTCCATGAATGGAGCCATATTTCATGATAATCATCCATCGTGAGTCTGCGCTGATGAATGATTTGTTTCTAAGTTGCTCATAACGTCAACTCATCCACCACTGAGTCGTTTGGGCCATATGCTTATGGTGGAAGATCATTCTTTGAGCTAAAATTAGGGCAAGGAGAATCCCCTCTTTTGTCTCCAGATGTCAAGTTCCCTGCAACACAAACACCATCAAAAATGTATGAACATCTGAGAATATTAAATCTTGCTTCACAGTTGAGTTAATGGAACCATCAACAGAAATGGGAATTTAAATGAAGCATTATTCTTGTGGTACCACCAATTGCGGGACAGTTTATTCATTTTTTTTCTGTGTAAACTGCAATGGAATTCAGGGAGTCAAAGTTGTGTTGTTACTGTTGCGTAATCCACTGATTTTTTTTCTTTTTAATCAGTTTTTAAAATTGTTTTTTGTCTTCAAACATCATGCTATTTTTACACAGATCTACACCTAAATCTCATATTGTTATTTACATATCTATTTGCAATACTTCGTATGTAGTGATGGGCGAACTGAACCAGCACAATTCGGGTCTGTACCGAATTTTGCCGTGTTCGGTATGCCGAACATGAACCCGAAATGTTTTCAAACTTCGGGCAAAGTTTGGGGTCGTGTTCGGCATTTGGAGTTTTGATGTCACCGACAGGTTGCTAAGGATGCCAAGGTGATCACTTCCTGGATTCCATGGCATAAAAGTATAATTAATTAATAAATAAATAAATTAACACAACCTAGGACATTTGGAGATACAGTGATACCTCGTCTTACAAACCCCTTGTCATACAAACTTTTCGAGGTACAAACCTGGGGTTTAAGATTTTTTTGCCTCTTCTTCCAAACTATTTTCACCTTACAAACCCAAGCCGCCGCCAGTGGGATGCCCCACCTCCAGACTTCTGTTGCCAGCGAAGTGCCCGTTTTTGTGCTGCTGGGATTCCCCTGAGGTTCCCCTCCATGGGAAACACCACCTCCGGACTTCCGTGTTTTTGCGATGCTGCAGGGGAATTCCAGCAGTGCAAAAATGGGTGCTTCGCTGGCAACGGAAGTCTGGAGGTGGGGTTTCGAGGACTTCCATTTTTTGCGATGCTGCAATTTCGCCTAGGCTCCCCTCATTGGAAAACCCCACCTCCGGACTTCCGTTGCCAGCGAAGCACCCATTTTTACGCTGCTGGGATTTCCCTGTTGTGATTCCCCTGCAGCATCACAAAAACACGGAAGTCTGGAGGTGGGGTTTCCCATGGAGGGCACCCTCGGGGGAATCCCAGCAGTGCAAAAATGGGCTCTTCGGCTGGCAAAAGCACTGAGTTTTGGACCTGCACGCATTAATCGCTTTTCCATTGATTCCTATGGGAAACATTGTTTCGTCTTACAAACTTTTCACCTTACAAACCTCGTCCGGGAACCAATTAAGTTCATAAGACAAGGTATCGTTGTATTGTATTTTAAGGTTTTGGCACGGAGATTTGATCATAGATTAAAATGTTCTGCAGAAACGCAATTGTGCCTGCAAGTATCTCCAGGAGAAAGTCCCTTTCAAGATCCTTCAAACTGTTTTCTTTTCCAAAATAGGAACACCCACATTTTAAACTCCCTCAACCATAGTTCCCTCTAAGCTGAGCAGTGAGCAATCGCTCACTTAAAAATCATCATCAACTCAGAGTTTTCCAAACCTGCCCAGAAGCCGAGAGGGAAAGAGTGAGAGGGAAGGAGAGAGAGAGGAAGAGAGGAAGAGAGAGAAACAGATAGAAAAAAGAGAGGAAGGAAAAGAGAAAGAAAAAGAATGGGAGTAAGGAAGAGAGAAAGAAAATCAAAATCTAGTTTGAAACTAGCTCAACTATTTAAGTGGCATTTTGATATTGATAGAGTTGCCCTATTATGAGCTCACTGTTATAGACACACAGTACAGTATTTTATTTTGAAATTCTCTGAGGCAAAACAGGGTGGGTTTTTTATTTATTTATTTGTTTGTTTGTTTGTTTGTTTGTTTGTTTGTTCGTTTGTTCGTTTGTTCGTTTGTTCGTTCATTCATTCATTCATTTATTTATTTATTTATTTATTTATTTATGTGCCGCCCAGTCCCGAAGGGTCTGCTGCTCAGACTCTATACTTTTCCGCCCACCCACCCCAAAAAAATTAGAGGGAACACTGCCCTCAACTCCTCTTCTTACATGCTTTTTCCTCAGGAATTTTCCAGAGAGCAAAACGTAGGTCACCCCAAATGACAGCGGCAATCAATCCAACACTTTGCATTATAGAAAAGTGCTGATGGTATTAAGGAATAAATAAATAAATAAAACTTCAGGCGGTGGAGGGGGGGAGAAGAATTGAACTTTAAATTTGGATGACTACTTGGTTGAGGAATTTAATGCTTCATGCCTCTCTTCTCCTCTCTTCAGTTCCTGATGCAATAAGGACAGCCAGAGGTCTCTGATCAGAAGAGTTCATTCAGCAATATTAACTGAACTTTGTTTTATGTTCACACAGTTTAGCAAGGATGCCTTTCATATGACCAATTTATGTCAGGCGTGTCACAAGCATTTCCCTTCAGTTTCATAGCATCCGGGATGCTGTCAGCAGCCTTGGTTTCTGCTCTCTGGGTAGGAATGGACAGAGGATGCTTGGAAAATTCATAATGGGCAGAAGGGTCTGTAGGAGACTCAAAAAGCCTCGTTTCAACCCTGACTTGCAAATATTCTCTACTATTGGTACCTATCATCCATCCATCCCTCCGTCCATCCATCCACCCACCCACCCATCCATCCATCTGTCAATTTGTCTGTCTATCCCTCTATCCCTCTATCTGACAATCCGTCTATCTGTCCTATCTATCTATCTATCTATCTATCTATCTATCTATCTATCTATCTATCTATCTATCTATCTATCTATCTATCTACCTACTACCTTTCTCTCTCTCTCTCTTTCTCTCTCTCTGAATCTCTATTTATCTGTCTGTCTGTCTGTCTGTCTGTCTGTCTATCTATCTATCTATCTACTACCTTTCTCTCTCTCTTTCTCTCTCTCTGACTCTCTATTTATCTGTCTGTCTGTCTGTCTGTCTGTCTGTCTGTCTGTCTGTCTGTCTGTCTGTCTGTCTGTCTGTCTGTCTATCTATCTATCTATCTATCTATCTATCTATCTATCTATCTATCTATTTATAGGTATAGCCAGAAATTTCTAAATCCTACACAGGAAGAAACCCAAATATACCAAGACCGTCATGGCTAGCTGATGAGGCTCCTAGCCTCCCTTAATTTTCAAATTCAGCAAAAAAAACATGTGACATATATATATATATACAGTGATCCCCTGGGTATCGCGATCCCGATCATTGCGAATGGCTATATGGCTATTTTTCAACCCGGAAGTAAAAACACCATCTGCACATGCGCGCCCTTTTTTCTATGGCCCTGCATGCGTAGATGGCGCCGGGCAGATCAGCTGCTGGGCGGCTTCCCTGGGTCTTCCCCCTCTTGCTGGCGGGAGGGCGAGAAGCCCCCCCAGCACTCGCTCGCCCGCCCTTCGCCGCTCGCCCGCCCTTCGCCCGGCCACCCGCCGTTCGCTCGCTGCTCGCCCGGCCACCTGGGTTCAGGGGGGTGCTGGCAAGCCCCCCATGCTGGCGACGACGTTTTAAAACAGCCGCGCGGCTTCCCAACTGAGTCCCGAAGCCAAACGTCAAAGGTGAACTTCCGTGTTTGGCTTCGGGACTCAGTTGGGAAGCCGCGCGGCTGTTTTAAAATGTCGCCGCCGGCATGGGGGGCTTCCTAGCAGCCCCCGGACCCCCAACCCAGGTTTGGGGGGCTGCTAGGAAGCCCCCCATGCCGGCGGCGACGTTTTAAAACAGCCGCGCGGCTTCCCAAGGCGGCGGGGAAACCCCAATCTTCGGCTCCTCGCTGCTGCGGCGGAAGTAAAAACACCATCTGCGCATGCGCAGATGGTGTTTTTACTTCCACAGCGCTACTTCGCGAAAAACTGATCATTGCGAGGGGTCCTGGAATGGAACCCTCGCAATAATCAGGGGACCACTGTATATATGTGTGTGTGTGTGTGTGTGTGTGTGTGTTTTCGTAGATTTTCACTGGTACAGGTATGACGGTCTTGGTATATTCGGGTTTCTTCCCGTGTAGGATTTGGAAATTTCTGGCGACGTTTCGATGAGGTCCCACTCATCATCTTCAGGCTGGTGTTTCTGTCCTTGTTCTAAGGTGAACACTGCGAGACCTAAGCTGCCTTCCTTCTATAAATACTGGTGGCTGGGTGTGGTTTGATGGCTCAGCAATTGCCTGCTGTGTAGAAACTTCCTGGTGAGTCAGTGGGATAACATCTGGGGTCGTTGATGTAGCTGAAGTATGCTGATTAGTTAATGGTTGTTGATTAGGCATGATATCCTGGGTAGTTGGGCTCCTTTGTGGCCATAAGTTGAGGACTATGTTGAATGCTCCAACACTGGATGGTTTTAAGAAGGGATTGGACAACCATTTGTCTGAAAGGGTATAGGACAGGGGTAGGCAAAGTTGGCTCTTCTATGACTTGTGGACTTCAACTCCCAGAATTCCTGAGTCAATCATGCTAACTCAGGAATTCTGGGAGTTGAAGTCCACATGTCATAGAGGAGCCAATTTTGCCTATCCCTGGTATAGGGTTTCATCCTGACCAGAGGGTTAGGCTAGAAGACCTCAACGGTCCCTTCCAATTCTGTTCTGTTCTGTCCTGCTCTACTTCTACTCTGCTCCACTTGTACTCCGCTCTATTCCAGCTCTACTCTACTCTACTCCACTCCCCTTCACTCCCCTTCCATTCTTCATTCCAACATTCTATTCTATTCTATTCTATTCTATTCCATTCCATTCCATTCCATTCTATCTCATCCCATCCCATCCCAACAAACTCAAACTCAACCCAGACAAGACAGAGTGGCTGTGGGCCCTGCCTCCCAAGGACAATTCCATCTGTCCGTCCATTACCCTGGGGGGAGAATCATTGACCCCCTCAGAGAGGGTTCGCAACTTGGGCGTCCTCCTCGATCCACAGCTCACATTAGAGAAACGCCTTTCAGCTGTGGCGAGGGGGGCATTCGCCCAGGTTCGCCTGGTGCACCAGTTGCGGCCCTATTTGGACCGGGAGTCTCTACTCACAGTCACTCATGCCCTCATCACCTTGAGGCTCGACTATTGTAACGCTCTCTACATGGGGCTACCTTTGAAAAGTGTTCAGAAACTTCAGATCGTGCAGAATGCAGCTGCGAGAGCAATCATGGGCTTTCCCAAATATGCCCATGTTACTCCAACACTCCGCAGTCTGCATTGGTTGCCGATCAGTTTCCGGTCACAATTCAAAGTGTTGGTTATGACCTACAAAGCCCTTCATGGCACCGGGACAGAATATCTCAGGGACGGCTTTCTGCTGCACGAATCCCAGCGACCAGTTAGGTCCCACAGAGTTGGCCTTCTCCGGGTCCTGTCAACCAAACAATGTCTCTTGGCGGGACCCAGAGGAAGAGCCTTCTCTGTGGCGGCCCCGGCCCACTGGAACCAACTCCCCCCAGAGATTAGAATTGCCCCCACCCTCCTTGCCTTTCGTAAGCTGCTTAAAACCCACCTCTGCCGCCAGGCATGGGGGAACTAAGATACACTTCCCCCTAGGCCTTCACAATTTTATGTATGGTATGTTTGTATGTATGATTGGTTTTTATATAATGGGTTTTTAACTGTTTTTTTAGTATTGGATTTTGTTGTACTGTTTTACTGCTGTTGTTAGCCGCCTCGAGTCTGCGGAGAGGGGCGGCATACAAATCCAATAAATAAATAAAATAAATAATAAATCCCACTCCACTCCACTCCATTCCATTCCACTAACTGCATCTGCCTTATCTGGTGGCCCCACTTCCCTCCTAAGCAAGGATTTGTAACTACCCTTTGTTTTCATTCCTCATCATGAAAAGCAGAAATAAATATGATGATTGAGGCTCATGCTTTATTCTTCTCTTTAAAAAAAAATAAAATAAAATGGACTAAATAAAATAAAGCAAAACGTTGCTGGGTGAATTGGTTCCCGCTGGCAACTCACTGAGAACTCGGGAATCCGTGTGATTTTTGAAGGAGCCAACTGTGGCTTATTCAGAGCCAGCTCTGGACCCATTCTCTGTGGCCATTCTCCTTCTGTTGGCTGCCGTCCCAGAAAAACAGCAATTAGCAATTTAGTGTAGCACTTGAGATTTTGACAGGGCACCACCAATAAGGATAAGAGCTTAATTTTCAGCTTGAACGACCCAGTAGAATTCCTTAGGATTTCTCAGCACAAAAGCAAAAAGCGGACTTTAAATCATGGGACAATTCCATTCAAACCGGAGACAAATTTCAAGGACAATGCATACTCTTTGTGAACATGAAACATTGAGCGAAGCTCCATTACCTTTTCATGGATGGAAAATAATCAAGGAGAGAAGCAACCTAGATTAGATTAGATTACTAGAGTTGGAAGGGACCTTGTAGGTCATCTAGTCCAACCCCCTCCTCAAGCAGAAGTCCCTACACCATTTCAGACAAACAGCAGTCCAATCTCCTCTTGAAAGTCTCAAGTGTTGGTGCTCTCACAACCTCCATAGGCAAACTGTTCCCCTGGTTGATCGCTGTCACCGTCAGAAAGTTCCTCCTTATTTCCAGGTTGAATAGAGCCGGGGTGGCGCAACAGGTAGAGTGATGTACTGCAGGCCACTGAAGCTGACTGTAGATCTGTAGGTCAGTGGTTCAAATCTCATCCTTCCGAGGTGGGTAAAATGAGGACCTGGATTGTGGGGGCAATATTCTGGCTCTGTTAAAAAGTGCTATTGCTAACATGTTGTAAGCCGCCCTGAGTCTAAGGAGATAAGTAAGTAAGTAAGTAAGTAAGTAAGTAAGTAAGTAAGTAAGTAAGTAAGTAAGTAAGTAAGTAAGTAAGCAAGCAAGCAAGCAAGCAAGCAAGCAAGCAAGCAAGCAAGCAAGCAAGCAAGCAAGCAAGCAAGCAAATCAATCAATCAATCAATCAATCAATCAATCAATCAATCTCTCCTTGGTCAGTTTCCCTCCATTATTCCTTGTCTGGCCATCTGGTGTCTTGAAAAACAGCCTGACCCCCTTCTCTCTGTGGCAACCCCTCAAGTATTAGAACACTGCTATCATGTCTGCCATGGTCGTTCTCTTTGCTAGACTAGCCTTGCCCAGTTCCTCTCTTCATATATTATCTTCATATATTATAGTCTCCAGTTCCTTTATCATCCATCTATTACCCTGGGGGGGAGAATTATTAACCCCCTCAGAGTGGGTTCGCAACTTGAGCATCCTCCTTGATCCACAGCTAACATTGGAACACCATCTCTCGGCTGTGGCGAGGAGGCCGTTTGCCCAGGTTTGCCTGGTGCACCAGTTGTGGCCCTACTTGGACAGGGAGTCATTGCTCACAGCGCTGATGCCCTCATCACCTCGAGGTTCGATTACTGCAATGCTCTCTACATGGGACTACCTTTGAAAAGTGTTCAGAAACTTCAGATCATACAGAATGCGGCCGCGAGAGCTATCGTGGGGCTTCCTAGATTCGCCCCCGTTTCTGCAACACTCCGTGGCTTGCACTGACTGCCAATCGATTTCCGGTCACAATTCAAAGTGTTGGTAATGAACTTTAAAGCCCTACATGGCATTGGACCAGAATACCTCCGGAACAGCCTTCTACCGCACGAATCCCAGCGGCCAATAAGGTCCCACAGAGTTGGCCTTCTCCGGGTCCTGTCGACCAAACAATGTTGTTTGGCGGGCCCCAGGGGAAGAGCCTTCTCTGTGGCGGCCCTGGCCCTCTGGAATCAACTCCCCCCAGAGATTAGAATGGCCCCCACCCTCCTTATCTTTCTCAAGTTACTCAAGACCCACCTATATCGCCAGTCATGGGGGAACTAAGACATCTTCCCCAGGCTTTTTATATTTCATGTTTGGTGTGTATGTGCTGTATGGTTTTTAATTATTGGGGTTTTTATATATTTTTATTATTAGATTTGTCCCATTGTTATACTGTTTTTATTACTGTTGTGAGCCGTGGACCTTTCAGTTTGGGCATGCGCCTGCGCACAGTTTGAGCAATAGCATTTGGACTTATATTCCGCTTCAAAGTGCTGTTAAGCCCACTCTAAGTGGTTTACAGAGAATCAGCATATTGCCCCCAACAATCTGCGTTTTACCCACCTCGGAAGAATGGAAGACTGAGTCAACCTTGAGCCTACTGAGATTCGATCTGCCAAACTGCTGGCAGCCGGTGATCAACAGAAGTAGCTTTCAGTACTGCACCCTAACCACTGTGCCACTAAGGAACTCGGTATCCAAAAGGTTCACCGTCACTGGTATAGGGTCTCCTGCTTGAGTGGGGTAGGGGGTTGAGTCTAGGAGATCTCTAAGATCCTTCTCAACTTTGTTATTCTGTATGCAGAAGGAAATGTTTCACCCAAAACATGGTTGTCACTTATAAGTATTATAATTTTTATTATTTATTTTTTTAATTTATTTATTGGATTAGTATGCCACCCCTCTCCACAGACTTGGGGCGGCTAGTGTTCAACTTACACAGGTAACTTAATGTATTCTCTGGGGGAAGTTGATTCCAGAGGGCTGGGGCCACCACAGAGAAGGTGCTTCCGGGCACAATTCAAAGTGTTGTTAATGACCTTTAAAGCCCTTCATGGCATTGGCCCAGAATACCTCTGGGACTGCCTTCTACTGCACAAATCCCAGCAGCCAATAAGGTCCCACAGAGTTGGCCTTCTCCGGGTCCTGTCGACCAAACAATGTCGTTTGGTGGGCCCCAGGGGAAGAACCTTCTCTGTGGTGGCCCCAGCCCTCTGGAATCAACTCGCCCCAGAGATTAGAACGGCCCCCACCCTCCTTGTCTTTTGCAAGTTAATCAAGACCCACCTATATTGCCAGGCATGGGGCAATTAAGACATCTCCCCCAGGCTTTTTTTTAATTTTATGTTTGGTATGTATGTGTTGTATGGTTTTTAAATTGTTGTGGGGGGGTAATGTAATTTTATTATTAGATTTATTCCATTGTTATACTGTTTTTATTATTGTTGTGAGCCGCCCCGAGTCTTCGGAGAGGGGCGGCATACAAATTTAATAAATTGAATTGAATTGAATAATCTACACAACTCACCGCTGCGTCTCGCCTGCTCAGCTCACCAAGTGTGACCATGAAGAGATTGGACAACCATTTGTCCATAGTGGTATAGAATCTCCTGATTGAGTAAGGAGTTGGACTAGAAGATCTCTAAGGTCCCTTCCAATTTTGTTATTCTTTTGACTGGCTGTTTTATGTGTTGACTCTCCCAGCTCTTCAGAGATTAACCCAGTTTGTTTGCAAAACCTGCACTTAGCTTCATTGTTCTCTCTCCTGGCTTCTCTCTTTCCAAGGGCAGAGCACTGTGGCTGCCTAATCACAGTCCTCCACTGAAGATATTTCTCCTTGATTGATTTCCTAACAGGAAACTGGCTTTTTTTGGCTAACAAGGCTGGGTGCTAATCAGCTTCACCCACTCATTTTTTACAAAATAATGCATGACAGCATCCTCGTTGTTGCTTCTCACATCTACTCATGGCAAGGGCTGCATTATTGTTTTCACCCATAATGTTCCAGCCACTTGGTTTTGCTCGTGTCTGTTGAGTTTCCTCTTCATCTCGCCATTTAAAACAAAAATCCATTCCATATGCAAATCATCTTCGCTCCAGACAATCCTGCATTTTGAAGAGAGGCCCTGGTATGGTGCTTATTTGTTTTCCAGCTTGCAGCCTTCATTTCACTGGGTTTAATTATAAAAAGGGGTGTTTTTTTCTCTCCCTCCCCACAATAGTATTAACTCAAAACTGCCTCTTGCTTTAGAAAACATGAATTTATACTCACATATTATAGCTTTGGGTCATGCAGGCCGCATGAATCACAAGCTGGAATTAAGACTGTTTGGAGAATGTTGACCTCACCACATTCCAAGCCAAGGTTTTCACAATTCAAGCTTCCACTTCATCTTTCCACCTTGGAGGAGAATAGGTGGTGAAACTGGGAGATCAGAGCATCTGGGGGCAACATTTTGGGGCTGTTTTGGACAAGGTTTGTCCAAACTCAAACTCAACCCAGACAAGACGGAGTGGCGGTGGGTCTTGCCTCCCAAGGACAATTCCATCTGTCCGTCCATCACCCTGGGGGGGGGGAATTAATGACCCCCTCAGAGACGGTGTGCAACTTGGGCGTCCTCCTCGATCCACAGCTGACATTGGAACATCATCCTTCGGCTGTGGTGAAGAGCGCGTTTGCCCAGGTTCGCCTGGTGCACCAGTTGCGGCCCTATTTGGACCGGGAGTCACTGCTCACAGTCACTCATGCCCTCATCACCTCGAGGTTCAATTACTGCAACGCTCTCTACATGGGGCTACCTTTGAAAAGTGTTCAGAATCTCCAAATTGTGCAGAACTTGGCCGCGAGAGCCATCCTGGGGCTTCCAAGATTCACCCACGTTTCCTCAACACTCCGTGGCCTGCATTGGATGCCGATCAGTTTCCGGTCACAATTCAAAGTGTTGGTCATGACCTTTAAAGCCCTATATGGCATTGGACCAGAGTACCTCAGGAACCGCCTGCTACCGCACAAATACCAGCAGCCGATAAGGTCCCACGGAGTTGGCCTTCTCCAGGTCCCGTCGACTAAACAATGTTGTCTGGCGGGCCCCAGGGGAAGAGCCTTCTCTGTGGCGGCCCCGGCACTCTGGAATCAACTCCCTCTGGAGATTAGAACTTCTCCCACCCTCCTTGTCTTCCGTAAACTACTTAAGACCCACCTATACCGCCAGAAATGGGGGATTTGAGACATCTTTCCCCCAGGCTCCTTATAATTTATGTTTGGTATGTATGTGCTGTTTGGTTTTTAATTATGATAGGGTTTTTAGTTATTTTAATATTAGATTTGTGCCATTATAATATTGTTTTTATCGTTGTTGTGAGCCGCCCCGAGTCTTCGGAGAGGGGTGGCATACAAATCTAATAAATAGAATTGGCTTCCTCGTCTCACATCTGGGTGCAGGTAGTCCTTGACTTAAAACATTTGGAAACTGTTTAAACAACGTCGCTGAAAAAAAATGACTTATGAGTCTTCCCAAAGGTTTTTAGATTAGATTAACAGAGTTGGAAGGGAACTTGTAGGTTATCTAATTCAACCCCCCTCCCGACTCTTGCAATAGCAATAGCACTTAGACATATACCGCTTCACAGTGCTTTACAGCCCTCTCCAAGCAGTTGACAGAATCAGCCTCTTGCCCCCAACAATCTGGGTCCTCATTTGACCCACCTCAGAAGGATGGAAGGAGTCAACTTTGAGCCTGGTGAGATTTGAACGGGTGAACTACAGCCAGCAGTCAGCAGAAGCAGCTTGCAGTACTGCACTCTAACCACTGTGCAGGAGACCCTAGATGTTTATTTCCAAGGGGCAACTGGACTTTCGGTTTTTTTCCTTTGGAGATATTTTGCTTCAGTCCAGACCAGATGGAGGGAAATGGAAGGATTTATATTCCTTGAGGAGAATTGGCCATTTGCATTGTTTCAGAGAATTATTAAGCCATCTATGTCAATAGAACAGAACAGAACAGAGTTCCTTATTGGCCAAGTGTGATTGGATACACAAGGAATTTGTCTTTGGTGCATATGCTCTCAGTGTACATAAAAGAAAAAGATACATTTGTCAAGAATCATGAAGTACAACACTTAATGATTATAGGGGTCAAATAAGCAATGAAGAAACAATCAATATTAATAAAAATCTTAAGGATACAAGCAACAAGTTACAGTCATACAGTCATAAGTAGGAGGAAATGGGTGATAGGAATGATGAGAAAAAACTAGTAGTAATAGTAGTGCAGACTTAGCAAATAGTTTGACAGTGTTGAGGGAATTATTTCTTTAGCAGAGTGATGGTGTTCGGTAAAAAAACCTGCTCTTGTGTCCAGTTGTCTTGGTGTGCAGTGCTCTGTAGCGATGTTTTGAGGGTACGAGTTGAAACAGTTTATGTCCAGGATGCGAGGGGTCAGTAAATATTTTCACAGGCCTCTTTTTGACTCGTGCAGTATACAGGTGCTCAATGGAAGGCAGGTGGGCAGCAATCGTTTTTTCTGAATGCTTACCTAATCGGCTTACAGAGTCATCGAATTAATTTTTATGCTTGCATCCAAAGCCCTTTTTTCTCTCAGCAGGAATGAACTTTTAGGACATAGCAGTTCTGTTCCCCACTTCCTGCTATTACCGCATAATTGCCTTGTTATCTGTCCAGTGCTATGTAAATTTGAATATAATCCCTGCTGTCGTGAGGTCTAAGAAACTGCTCTGTTTATATTTGCAAGTTATGTTCAGAATATTACAAGTCGTTCAACCGGATGGGATATCTATTTGGCCCAAGGAGAGGTCGAGGGTGGCTGACAAGGATTTGCAAATATTTATAAAGGGTGTTGTTTTTTTTAGCACCATTTGTTGGATTGTTTTGTTCGAAGTGGAGATTGTTCATAAGATAGTATTATATTGGTGCAACTGTTTCCTCCTTCCACCTCCCCAGAGGAAGATAAAATGTTATTCTTCTCATAAAGCCAAATCTGTAGCTTTTCTCTTTGCTTCGGGCTAGGCTGCCAGATGCTACTGTTCAGACCTGGCATCGATTCAGTTTCTCCTTCCAATTTGCTTTTTTTCCCTTTTCTGCTCAGCACAGACTATTATTATATTATTATTATTATTATTATTATTATTATTATTATTATTATTATTATTATTATTATTATTATTATTATTACCTGTATACTGCACGAGTCAAAAAGAGGGCGGGAAAAATATTGACTGACCCCTCACATCCTGGACACAAATTGTTTCAACTCCTACCTTCAAAACGTCGCTACAGAGCAGTGCACACCAAGACAACTAGACACAAGAACAGGTTTTTTCCGAACGCTATCACTCTACTAAACAAATAATTCCCTCAACATTGTCAGACTTTCTACTAAATCTGCACTTCTATTCTACCAGTTTTTCTCATCATTCCTATCACCCATTTCCTCCCATGTCGACTGTATGACTGTAACTTGTTGGTTATATCCTAAGATTTTTATTAATATTGCTTCTTCATTGCTTATTTGACCCCTATGACAATCATTAAGTGTTGTACCACATGATTCTTGACAAATGTATACCGGTATTTTATTTTATGCACGTTGAGAGCATATGCACCAAGACAAATTCCTTGTGTGTCCAATTACACTTGGCCAATAAAAATTCTATTCTATTCTATTCTATTATTATCATTATCAATATTATTATTATTATTATTATTATTATTATTATTATTATTATTATTATTATTATTATTATTATGTTAATACAACACAGCAAACGAGATCACTATGCTGGATTTCGTATTTCATCAGCAGTCGGGCACTTCCCAAGCACCTAGGACTGCGTGATGTAGCAGCGAATAATGTTTGCCGATCCCAGTAAAGCGGCCTTTTGCAATTGACAGATGGAGATTTTGTCAATTCCGATGGTTTTCAAATGTCCGCTGTGATCCTTTGGCATTGCGCCCAGCATGCCAAGTACCACTGGGACCACTATATTATTATTATTATTATTATTATTATTATTATTATTATTATTATTATTATTATTATTACTACTGCTATTGCTATTGCTATTACTATTACTATTACTATTACTATTACTATTACTATTACTATTACTACTACTATCACCATCATCATCATCATCATCATCATCATCATTATCATCAATAATAATAATACTTTTTATACATTAATAGTGTTGGGCGAACTGAACCCGCACAATTCGGGTCCGTACCAAATTTTGTGGTGTTCGGCATGCTGGATCCAAACTCGATTTTTAAAAAAAATTCGTGCTCCGGTTCGGCGTTCATACCGAACACCACGAAAGCCACCGCCTGGCTGTCATCTGCTGAGAAGAGGAGGAGGAGCTGGGCGCCGGTGGCGGCAGAAGAAGGCGAACACCGGGGAGCTGTCAGCCGGTCAGGAGGCTGGGAGGGAGGCACAAAAGGAGCTGGGGAATCCCTCCCACAAAGAGATTCCAGGGGTGGAGCTTTGATGTCACGTATATCGGCAGGTTGCTAAGGACACCAAGGTGATCACTTCCTGGATTCCATGGAAGTCTGCAAAGAGGGACGGCATACAAATCCAATAAATAAATATGTGACGTCAAAGTTCTGCCCCCGGAATCTCTTCGTGGGAGGGATTCCCCAGCTCCTTCAAAGGGAGATCTTTTCATGTAAAAATATTTTTTTAAATTTTTATGAAAAAGGACACCGCAGCATTCTTTTTACGTGAAAGGACCTCCCTTTTCTTGCAGCGCCGCTGCGGCATCCTTTTTCGTAAAAATAAAAAATAAATCAAAATTAAAAATCCGTAAAAATAAAAAACAATGGGATTCCAGGGGTGGAGCTTTGACGCCATGGAGCATTCATAGTTTGGGTTTGGATTTGGGTTCAGCCGAACTTTACGTGAAATTCGTCCGAACTTGCCGAACCCGAACACTGTTGGTTTTGCCCATCACTATACATTAAACATGAAACTCAGTCAACTGAACATTAAAAAATGTGTCACAAATATCATTGACTGGTGCTGATGGTTGATATGGGTTTCTGCCAGCATCCTAGCTATCGAACAAATAACTTTTTAAGATATAGGATGTTCTGAACTGTTTTTTTCAGTTTAGTTGATGTTATTGCAGGAAGCTTTCCTTTTCCTCCTCCTCCTCCTCCCCCCCTCCTCCTCCTTAATAGAATATAATATTATTGACCAAGTGTGATTGGACACACAAGGAATTTGTCTTGGTGCAGATGCTCTCGGTGTACATAAAAGAAAAGATAAGTTCATCAAGAATCATAAGATTCAACAGTTAACGTTAATCACATGGAACAAATAAGCAACCCAATCATATTAGGAATCAGTGAATATAAATTGTAAGGATACAAGCAACAAAGTTACATCATACAGTCATTGGTGGGAGAATATGGTTGATAGGAACAATGAGAAGATTAATAGTAATGCAGATTTGGAAAATAGTTTGACAGTGTTGAGGGAATTATTTGTCATTATTTGTTATATAATATTATATATTATTTGTGATGAGCACGAGTAGGAAAGATAAGAGGAACCAGCTCCTGGTTGAAATAATTTATGTCAATTCTGATGGTTTTCAAACATCTGCTGAGATCCTTTGGCACTGCGCAGTGCCCAGGACCACTGGGACTTTATTATTATTATTATTATTATTATTATTATTATTATTGTTATTGTTATTGTTATTGTTATTGTTATTGTTATTGTTATTGTTATTGTTATTGTTATTGTTATTGTTATTGTTATTACTATTACTATTACTATTACTATTACTATTATTATTATTATTATTATTATTATTATTATTATTATTATTATTATTATTATTATTAAACATCTATTGGCCTGGCAACTAACCAAGGACTGATAAGGACTCTGGTTGCAATTCACCCTTGGAAGACTGTTTGCTGGGACTTTGCTGGATGCGAAATGCTGGAAATTCAGATTCGCCAAATAAAAAGCCCCCCCCCCCCGGGACAAGAAGTCTGTTTCATGAATTTGTGAAGCCTAGATCAGAACCTTGGGGGGAAGAAGGTGAGTGCAAAGGTTGGCTTGGAACTCAACATTAAGAAAACGAAGACCGTAGCATCCAATCCTTTCAATTCCTGGCAAATAGAAGGGAAAGAAATGAAGGTAGCGACAGATTTTATTTTCCTAGGCTCCAAGATCACCGCAGATGGGGAACGCAGCCAAGAAATTAAAAGACACTTGCTCCTGGGGAGGAAGACCACGGCAAATCTAGACAGCATACTAAAAAGTAGAGACATTATCCTGCCAACAAAAATGTGGATAATCAAGCCAATAGTTTTCCTAGTTGTAATTTATGGCTGTGAAACAGTGAAGGACTGCAAAAAATTTTGCTACCACACTGTGGGTGTGGCTTGCTGTCCATGTGACCAAGTGGGAGTGGCTTGACAATTATGTGACCGGGGGTGGCTTAAAGGTCATGTGACTGGGTGGGAATGCCTTACCAACCAAGATAAGTTTTCAAATAGTTGCTTGAACTCTTTTTCAGTGGATTAAGTCAAATTATTTGAATAGCCACAAAAGGGACAAACAATAGACAGCATTATTTGTTGAGGAGCACAGTAAAATTTTAAGGTTTTGTACTGAACTCACCAGGTTCCGTATGATAACGGATTAGGCAAGTAGCTCAATTTTCTTGAATTGCTATAAAAGTTCAGTTCTAGATAATGATAAAAACGATTAAAGCGTTTATGGGTAAAAACATGCTATTTAATTATTTCCTATTTTAAAAGTAATTAAGGATCATACTAAGGTACTAGAGAAAGAAGGACAATTTAAAAAAATCTATTAAGTATTCAATAAATTGTGCATAAACTTACTACCCTCACTGCATCCCCCCTCCCACCCATGGGGGCAACAGCCCATTACGGCTGTGAAAGCTGGACCATAAGAAAGGCTGAGCACCAAAGAATTAAGATCTTTGAACTATGATGCTGGAGAAGACTCCTGTAAGTCCCTTGGACTTTGTTTTGTCGAGCTCTTTGGTAGAATCCTCCCACAAATTCACAGGTACAAATTTCAGACACACAGACGTTTGAAAATTCAGAACAATATTCTTTATAATGGAAATTCACTTAACCTAAGCCCTCTTTTGGTATAGCAAAGAGCACTTGTCTCCAAACAAACTGTTAATTTGTACAAGTCCCTTATCAGTTCTGTGATATTTAGCTTGCAGCTGTGAGGCAATTTACAGTCCTTCTTCTTTCACAAAGTGAAACACACTTTACCCTGGTTTAGTTCCAAAGCGGGGAAAAATCAGCACACAAAAGGTCAAAGTCAGTAAAACAGTCACAAATCACAACGATCAGATAATCCTCCACAATGGCCAAACCCACAGGCTGCTCTTTATAGCAGCCTCACTAATGACCACAGCCCCACCCAACCACAGGTGGCCTCATTTTCTTTGATAATAATCTCTCAGTTGTTGTTGCCTATGCATCGCTCTCCGCATGTGTGGCTGTATCATGAACTCTTGTTCTGAATCCAAGGAGGAGCTAAATCATTGATCTCCTTCTGAGCTGTCTGCCACACTCTCCTCCTCCCTGTCACTCATGTCTTCTTGGTCAGAGGAGCCTTCATCAGCAGATTCCGCCGGGGGCAAAACAGGCCTGCAGCATGTTCATGTCTCCCCCACATCCACAGTCCTTGGGGCAGGAGCTAGGCCAGAGCTAACTACAACAGACTTAGAGAAATCAAGCCATCCTTCATGTGGCCTCAATTATGTTAGAATAATATAAAATAATGGAGCGATAGACATCTTACTATTTAATTTTTTATTTTCTCTTCAGTGATTTGGCCATTTAGATGTTAATATTTTACATGAACTAAAGTTAAATATCTTGCACCAAGTAGTTATTCTGCAGAACCTTGAGTCCTGTTGCCTTTTTTGGCCATTGTCAGTTTCATTCTTAGTTTTACAATGGGTTTTATTGATTAAGTCTCTCTTTTTTTCATGTCTCCCCCCAAGGTATTTCAATTGTTCGATATAATCCCCCAGAACACTATATAAATTAATAATAAAATAATAATAAAGAACTCTGGCGCAGGACATGAAAATCCTTAAGGCAGGACTTTCCTACTGCAAAACCTTACAGCACTGCGGAAAGTCGGCTTAATATATTAGTCACTATGTAATAATTTGACCTTCCTTCCCCTCACACAGTTCCTTCTTTTGTTGAGTAAGCTGCCCATGGCTGTACAACTGAATTGGCAACTTTGCTGTATTAATTTCCATCTCCATGGAAATCCAACTTTACTGGTGACCCCTTATGAAATATTTAGGGGGAAGAGATCATAGGGGTATCTCAGTGGCACCCAGCCATCTGTACAAATATATAAGGTGGATTGCTGAGCTATCGGAATGATTAGATATTAAATAGTAGAAGTAAAGGGAATGCAAGTTTGGTGCATTGGTTAAGGCACCAGTTAGACAATGGGAAACTTTGAGTTCCAGTTTCGCTTTAGGCAGGAAAATCAACTGAGTGGCCAATCATTCATTTGTTCGTTCATTCATTCGTTCGTCCATTTGTTCATATGTCCATCCATCCATCCATCTATGATATAATAATAATAATAATAATAATAATAATAATAATAATAATAATAATAATAATAATAACAATAATAATTTATTATTATTATTATTATTATTATTATTATTATTATTATTATTATTATTATTTGTTAATTAGATTTGTATGCCGCCCCGCTCCGTAGACTTGGGGCGGCTTACAGCAATGATAAAAACAATATATAATGACAAATCTAATAGTTAGAATCTAAAATAACAATAATACATTTAAAAAGTCTAAAAAAACAAGAAACCCCAATATATAAAAAAACATACATACAGTCATATCATGCACAAAAAACTACATAGGCAGGGGGAGATGTTTCAGTTCCCCCACGCTTGACAACAGAGGTGGGTTTTAAGGAGTTTATGAAAGGCAAAGAGGGTGGGGGCAGTTCTAATCTCTGGAGGGAGCTGATTCCAGAGGGTCGGAGCTGCCACAGAGAAGGCTCTTGCTCTGGGTCCCACCAAACAACATTGTTTAGTCCATGGGACCCGGAGGAGACCAACTCTGTGGGACCTAACCGGCCGCTGGGATTCGTGCGGCAGAAGGCAGTCTCGTAGATACCCTGGTCCGATGCCATGAAGGGCTTTATAGGTAATGACCAACACTTTGAATTGTGACCAGAAACTGATTGGCAACCAATGAGGGGGAAACAATAAAGGGGAAACAAGCAGTAATTAATGTATGAAAGGTCTTCTCCAAAGAATCTGAAGGCAGAACAAGAAGAAGTGGATGGAAACTAATCAAGGAGAGAAGCAACCTAGAACCAAAGAGAAATTTCTTGAAAGTAAGGACAATTAATCAGTGGAACAACTTGCCTCCAGAAGTTGTGAATGTTCAAACACTGGAGGTTTTTAAGAAGAGACTGGACAACCACTTGAGCAAAGTGTTGGACTAGAAGACCTCCAAGGTGTTGTGGTTAGCTCTGGCCCAGCTCCTGCCCCAAGGACTGTGGATGTGGGGGGGACATCCACATGCTGCAGGCCTGTTTTGCCCCCGGTGGTATCTGCTGATGAAGGCTCCTCTGACCAAGAAGACATGAGTGACAGGGAGGAGGAGAGTGTGGCAGACAGCTCAGAAGGAGATCAATTATCTAGCTCCTCCTTGGATTCAGAACAAGAGTTAATGATACAGCCATGCATGCGGACAGTGATGCATAGGCAACAACAACATTGTTTTGAATTTTCAAACGTGTGTGTGTCTGAAATTTGTACCTGTGAATTTTTGGGTGGAGTCTACCAGAGAGCCCGACAGAACACAAGGTCTCTTCCATTATTGATAGATTAGTTGTTGTTGTTTTTTCAATTGAATCAGTGCAGCTTCTGAGATGTATTATGGCTTTGTAAGGTACCACAATCTAGAGAAGGTCTCCGAAGAAAATTGGGAATGCTTGAAATAGCAACTTGCATGCAATATTTCAAATTAACCCCGTGGGGCAACAATTATGTAGGCGTCTCATCTGCTCAGCACAATTTCAAAGAGCAGTTTGGTCATTTGATTTATAATAAATAGACAGACTAACCAGATTCTGCAGAAAAGGGGGGAAGAAAGAAGCTGGTTTGCTTGGGTTCATTTTAATGAGCTAACAAACGAATCAATTCCTCTGATTTGAGCAGCTGATATAATTTCTGGAGCCAAATAGTAGAACTAATGAGGTTGCCTTGCTTAAATTGCACATGACATCCAGGAAAGAAATCAGATCAATTATTCCTCTTAAATCTCTCTTCCTTCTCTCTCTCTCTCTCTCTCTCTCTCACTCACACACACACACACTATCACCACATTTGTCTTTTTTTTCAAGGATTCTCCCAAAGAAATTAGACTTTGGAACTGGCCCAAATGATATACAGTATTCTCATATTACAGTGGCACCACTACCTAAGAATGCCTCTACTTACGAACTTTTCTAGATAAGAACCAGATGTTCAAGATTTTTTTTGCCTCTTCTCAAGAACCATTTTCCAGCCTCCAAAACTATAACTGGAAAAGGCAGGGAGAAGCCTACATGGTGCCTCTCTAGGAATCTCCTGGGAGGAACAGGGCCAGAAAAAGCGGGGAGAAGCCTCTGTGGGGCCTTTCTAGGAATCTCCTGGGAGGAAACAGGGCCGGAGAAGGCAGAAAGAAGCCACCATGGGGCCTCTCTAGGAATCTCCTGGGAGGAAACAAGGCCTCCACCCTCCCTATAGTTTCCCCAATCACACACATTATTTGATTTTATATTGCTTACTATGGGAAAAATTGCTTCTTCTTACAAATTTTTCTACTTAAGACCCTGGTCACTGAATGAATTAAGTTCGTAAGTAGAGGTACCACTGTACCTGATTTATCTTAGTGTATTCCCAGCAGGATGGAACATTGTTATTTGTGCCTCTAGTTTAAATATACAGTGATACCTCTAGTTACGAACTTAATTCGTTCTGTGACTAGCTGCATACTGCTGGCTGATATTTAAATGATTTAGAAACATAGAAACATAGAAGACTGAAAGCAGAAAAAGACCTCATGATCCATCTAGTCTGCCCTTATACTATTTCTTGTATTTTATCTTAGGATGGATCTATGTTTATCCCAGGCATGTTTAAATTCAGTTATTTTCCACTAAGACTTCAAGATCCCTCTACTAATGAATGAGGTACCACACATACCATAAGATAACACATATACCTGTGATGGTGAACCTATGGCAAACATGCCGGAAGTGGTACACAGAGCCATCTCTCCAGGCACACGAGCAGTCACCTTTGCTCTTCTGGCCAGCTGGTATGAATGCACCTGGTTGTCACATGCACATATATGCCAGAAACCGGAAGACTAGGAGGCTAATGTGCATGGGCTTCTTCCAATTTTTTGGTGCCAAAAGGTTTCACCAACACTAAGATACTCTATATATGTATAATATAATATGATATGATATATGATATATGATATATGACAAACAACGTCGTTTGGCGGGCCCCAGGGGAAGAGTCTTCTCTGTGGCAGCCCCGGCCCTCTGGAACCAACTCCCCCCAGAGATTAGAATGGCCCCCACCCTCCTTGTCTTTAGCAAATTACTTAAGACCCACCTTTGTCACCAGGCATGGGGGAGTTAAGTTATCCTTTTCCCCTAGGCTATTACAAGTTATGCATGGTATGTTTGTGTGTATGTTTGGTTTTTTATAATAAGGGTTTTTTAGTTGTTTTTATTAATTGGATTGTTCATGTTGTTTTACCACTGTTGTTAGCCGCCCCGAGTCTGCGGAGAGGGGCGGCATACAAATCCAATAAATAATAATATTAATAATATTAATAATATTAATAATATTAATAATATTAATAATATTAATAATATTAATAATATTAATAATATTAATAATATTAATAATATTAATAATATTAATAATATTAATAATATTAATAATATTAATAATATTAATAATATTAATAATATTAATAATGGTATATGGTATATGGTATATGGCAGTGTTTTTCAACCAGTGTGCCGTGGCACACTAGTGTGCCGTGAGACATGGTCAGGTGTGCCGCGAAGACGGAAGCTCAGGTTCTGGTCTCACAACTTTTTGCTTAGAGAGAGAGAGAAAGAAAGAGTGAGAGAAAGAGAGAAAGAAAGAGTGAGAGAAAGAGAGAAAGAAAGCAAGAGAGGGAGAAAGAGGGAGAGGGAGAGAAAGTGAAAGAGAGAGAAAGCAAGTGAGAGAGAGAAAGAGAGAAAGAAAGCAAGAGTGAAAGAGAGAAAGCAAGTGAGAGAGAGAAAGAGAGAAAGAAAGCAAGAGTGAGAGGGAAAGAAAGCAAGAGAGAGAGAGAAAAAAAAGGAGAGGAAGGGAGAGAGAGAAAGAGAAAAATGAGCAAAAAGGGGAGGAAAAAAGAGAAATGAGAAAATGATTGAGACAGAGAATGAGAGGAAAGAAAGAGAAACAAGAGAGAGAGAGAGAGGTGACTCTTGATTTAAAGCATATGATAAAAAGCACCCAAAGAATAAGAGAGAAAAAAACCCCAACCCTCACCTGTTTTTGGAAATGGTTCAGGAGTCTGTATATATGCACACACATGCACGCGCACACACACACAGAGAGAGAGAGAGAAGAGGGGGAGGAGACAGGGATGGAAAGAGAGAGGAGAGTGTCTTAGAGTGTCGTTTTGTGTCCTTTGGGTTGGTGGTGTGCCCCAGGATTTTGTAAATGTAAAAAATGTGCCGCGGCTCAAAAAAGGTTGAAAATCACTGGTATATGGTATATGGTATATGGTATATGATATATGATATATGATATATGATATATGATATATGATATATGATATATGATATATGATATATGATATATGATATATGATATATGATATATGATATATGATATATGATATATGATATATGATATATGATATATGATATATGATATATGATATATGATATATGATATATGATATATGAGATATGAGATATGAGATATGAGATATATGATATATGAGATATGAGATATGATATGATATATGACACGACACGACACAAAATGACACGACACGACACAACACAACAAATACAAGATAACATAACATAACGCAACATAACGTAGCGTAGCGTAGCATAGCATAGCATAGCATAATATAACATAACATAATATAATATAATATAGGAATGCAATGCAATGGAATATAATATAATAATCTATTATCTTCTACTCCACGAGTTTCTCCAATCCACTTTAAATGCCATCGAAGCTAATGAGAATACAAGCTCACAAATGGCACAACGGTTGGAAATCATACGCACAAATTAACTGAACAAAAATTAAACTCAGCTGCTACACGATTGAAAATTAATCTAACCTGTGCAGAGTCTTGATTTTTTTTTCCCCAACACCCCCTCCCCTTAGCTCTATGCAACCAATTTACTGGAGAGCCATTTTTCCCACGTGGCACGATTGTTTCATAATGCATCCGTAAGGTTTTATTAGGAGCGAGGCAACAAGTTTTGTTCGAGCAGGGAAATAGCTCGCTTAATAAACACAGTGTGTATGTCAATTCCAGGTAGCCTTTCCGGAGGCATTTTTCAACCAGGTGATCCTAGGGCTTCTCAAGAGAAGCCATTATTTCCTCCCCAACAGGCATTGTTATTCACATATATTGTGACTCTCATGTCACTAAACACAGGGAAGGAATGTGTTCGCTTATGATGGGTTTGAGCATTGCCTATAAACTCCGCAAGGTTTTCCAATTCACACCTGGCTGCATTTTGCAATGCAATTCTTGAAATCGCAATTTGCCTGTGAAAATGGATGGAGATGCATGCATGGATAATGGGTGGAAGGTATTAGGTTGAGAAAGCCTGCTTAGAAAAAAAGCTATGAATATGGTAAATTATATTTTCTTTCATGTACACCGAGAGCATATGTACCAGGACAAATTCCTTGTGTGCCCAATCACACTTGGCCAATAAAGAATTCTAGTCTAGTCTATCCATGAATTGGGTACTTTCGCTTCTAGCAATAGTTCATTAAATACTTTCAGCATTTGTATACTTAAAATATTTTGTAAGTCTTTATAGAGTTTTGCTGGTAGACCATCTAGACCCTGTGTTTTACCATTCTTTTGTCTCTTATTGCATCAGTTAATTCTATCATTGCTATGCGTTCAACTCACATAGTTTTCACAGCTTTAGGTACTTTAGGTAGTTCTGTTTTTTTTCTAAATATTGTTTATCTTTTGAAGTTGTATCTTGATCATATAATTTGCCATAGTAATTTTGAATCGTTTTCTTTTTATCATCATTTTGATGGTGAAGGATTCCTTCTTCATTAATTGGAGTTAAAGAAATAAATGTCTTTTCTTTCTCCTTCTCAATTGATATGCCAACCATCTTCCTAGTTTATTTGCATTTTCAAAGAAATTTTGTTTAGCAGTTTTAAATTTTTATGCTAATTCTTCTTTGTCTATTATCTATCAGCTTATGGGTTTGTTTGTTTTTTAAAATCAATTTGATTTTTAAGTTCTTTTTTGTGAATCTTTTTGTACTTCCATTTCTAGTCTCTTATAGTCTTCTAATTTATTTTGATTTTGTCTCTTCTTTTTATTTTTATTTCCCATGTATGTTATGGCTAATTCTCTAATATATGCCTTAGCTGTGTCCCATACATTTTGTAATGAGGTCTCTTCTTTTCTATTCTCTTTAAAGGAAAAGGGAAAAGAGTGTCCACAATTTCTGAAAGCAAAGTGTTACATTGGTTAATGGAATTTTCTCCCTTTTCTTTTGGGCTGATTGGTTGCGACTGTTGTTTACAAGTCCTAGCAGGTTGTTTTTAACCAACTTTTGAGGAGTTATTGCCTTCCTTCCTTCCACTTTCTTCCTCCTTCCTTCCTTCCTTCCTTCCTTCCTTCTTTCCTTCCTTCCTTCCTGCCTTCAATTTTTCTTTTCTCTCTCTCTCTCTCTATGTATGTATGTATGTATGTATGTATGTATGTATGTATGTTCGTTCACTCACTCATTCATTCATTCATTTATTTATTTATTTGTTTGTTTATTTATCTCTTTCTTTTCTTCCTTCCTTACTTTTTCTCTCTTTTTCTTTCTCTCTCTCTCTCTTTATCCTTCCTTCCTATTTTCCTTCCTTCCTTCACTTACTCTCCTTCCTTCCTTCCTCCCTCCCTCCGTTCCTTCCTTCCTTTTATTTGATTAAAACAGACAGAATCATCCAGTCACTTACAGCACAGCTTACTAGCTCAACAACCTTTGAAAACAAAGCCTTTATTTAAATATCAGGATTAGTGAGAGTGGCTGATAGACAACTTCATAACTATGTTGATGACTATTGTTACTTTGGAAATAAATATTATAACCTAACAAATTAGCAGGGCTCCTTTATGATTGCTGATCTATAGGTTGCCAAAACAAACAGCTTGCCAGCAAAGTATTACTTCTTTTATTTTTTTAATTTAAATTTATTTTTTTTTAAAAAAAGGGGGAACACTTCACAAATTTGCATGTCATCCCTACGCAGAGGCTAATTTTCTCTGCATTGTTCCAAGTTTATTATATCTGCTGCCGAAGCGAGCACTGAGTTACTTCCTTTATTTTAGTCGATGACCAGATCGGAAAAAAATCCTGTAAAAGATATCTGAAAGCAAGCAAGTTTCCAAATTGACCTAAGTAGGATAAATTGCTGCATTAGTATGGTGGCACGGGGCTAAAAATGGATTATTGTACAGGGAAGCAATAATACAGAGGAGATTATTATTTAATAAACTTCCAGGTCTCAGCTTAGTATTGGGCATTAAATAACGATAAAGAACAACCAAGAGAATCGTTGCCATTCTTAGGTAGTTGTAAATGTCAAAGCTTGATTAACACTCCATTTTGCGTTTTTCCTTTATTAATTTCCTATGCCATTTATAAACAGAGGCATCGCGCAGCCCAGCCCCAAGGCGAGCAGACGGAGGCATTGCCAGCCATACATCAATCATTATTTTTGTTTTCGACACAATGCTTCGAAACTTGCTTGTTTCTTCATTCAATACTAGGAACAGACTGATGAAACAGACTGCAGGAAAAACAATGGCTGCCAACCTGCCTTCCATTGAGGACCTGTATACTGCACGAGTCAAAAAGAGGGCGGGGAAAATATTTACTGACCCTAACCCTAACCCTAACCCTCACATCCTGGACACAACTTGTTTCAACTCCAACCTTCAAAACATTGCTACAGAGCACTGCACACCAAGACAACTAGACACAAGAGCAGTTTTTTCCCGAACACCATCACTCTACTAAACAAATAATTCCCTCAACACTGTCAGACTTTCTACTAAATCTGCACTTCTATTCTACTAGTTTTTCTCATCATTCCTTTCACCCATTTCCTCCCATGTTGACTGTATGACTGTAACTTGTTGCTTATATCCTAAGATTTTTATTAATATTGCTTCTTCATTGCTTATTTGACCCCTATGACAATCATTAAGTGTTGTACCACATGATTCTTGACAAATGTATATTTTATTTTATGTACGCTGAGAGCATATGCACCAAGACAAATTCCTTGTGTGTCCAATCACACTTGGCCAATAAAAATTCTATTCTATTCTATTCTATTAACATCCTATCTCCCCCATGCCTGGCGACAAAGGTGGGTCTTGAGTAATTTGCGAAAGACAAGGAGGGTGGGGGCCATTCTAATCTCTGGGGGGAGTTGATTCCAGAGGGCTGGGGCCGCCACAGAGAAGGCTCTTCCCCTGGGGCCCACCAAACGACATTGTTTGGTCGATGGGACCCGGAGAAGACCCACTCTGTGGGACCTAATTGGTCGCTGGGATTCATGCAGCAGAAAGCGGTCCCTGAGATGCACCAAGACAAATTCCTTGTGTGTCCAATCACACTTGGCCAATAAATGTTCTGTTTTGTTCCTTTCTGTGGGACCTTATCGGCTGCTGGGATTTGTGCGGTAGAAGGCGGTTCCAGATGTATTCTGGCCCAATGCCATGTAGGGCTTTAAAGGTCATGACCAACACTTTAGCAATAGCATTTAGAATCAGATTTATATACCACTTCACAGTGCTTTACAGCCCTCTCTAAGAGGTTTACAGAGAGTAAGCATATTGCCTCCAACAATCTAGGTCCTCATTTTATGGACCTTGGAAGGATGGGAGGATGAGTCAACCTTGAGCCTACAGAGATTCGATCTGCCAAACTGCTGGCAACTAGTGATCAACAGAAGTAACTTGCAGTACTGCCCTCTAACCATTGCACCACCGAGGCTCTTCCTAGACTTTCCTCAACGTATGTGGAGCATACAGTAGATTCATAGGGTTAGCAGGGGTGAGCTGCTGCCCAGATGGGATGGAACGCAGTGGGGGTAGCAAAAATGGAGCTCTACCCCAGAGCACCCAATTTGCACTGGAAGATGTTGAAAGAAAATACAGGGCACACCCACAGTGTGGTAGTAAAAAAATTGGTAGCCCTTCACTGGTTAGAAGGGACACCAAAGGTCTTCTAGCTCAACCCCCTGCTCAGGGCAGGAGACCTTATAACTTCATAACAGAATATATTTAATTTTAATTTTCAAAAAAGGACGATTGGATGACACTCTTCAAAAAACCTTGAAGTAGTATGACTTCATTTGACTAGGATGGTATAAGGTCTCCTGAGACGGTGGAGAGTTTGTGGTCTAGAGGTTAAAACTACTGCCTTGCAAGGCAGAGTCTGATGAGAGCATAATAAGCTTAAAATAGATCTATACTACTCCCTCCTTTTTCACTTATCAGCAAAAAATGTTATGTATGTATGTATGTATGTATGTATGTATGTATGTATGTATGTGAGGGTATGGCTAGCTGATAAGGCCAAAATAAGGCTGAAATAAATCTATCCTAGTCTCCCTTAATTTTCAAATTCAGCAAAAGACAAAACAACATATATAGATAGAATTGTCGGCTATCAATAAAAATTAACTGCCTTGGAAATGGCCCTGGGTTGGGCCAAGAGGCAAAAAAAGGAGCTGTGATGTTCCTTCAATACACCAGGGTGATTCGACACAAAATGTGTAACCCTTCCCTGGTGCAGAGCTGAAGGGATTGGATACTGTAGCCTAGAGGTTAATTCTCTGCCTTACAAGGCAAAGGTTGCAGGTTCAAGTCCCAGTGAGGGTATGGCTAGCTGATGAGGCCAAAATAAGGCAGAAATAGATCTATCCTAGTCTCCCTTTATTTTCAAATTCAGCAAAAGACAAAACAATATGTGTGTGTGTGTGTGTGTGTGTGTGTGTGTGTGTGTGTTTTGGCATATTCGATTTTGACCTCAAAACATCTCCAGTGTTTGAAAATTACAGAGGAAGTACCCAGGAAAATCTATGAATACAGACAGACAGACAGAGAATATGTGTGTGTATATATATATATATGTACAGGGGTACCTCTACTAAAGAACTTAATTCGTTCCGTGACCAGATTCTTAAGTAGAAAGGTTTATAAGTAGAAGCAATTTTTCCCATAGGAATCAATGTAAAAGCAAATAATGCATGCAAACCCATTAGGAAAGAAATAAAAGCTCAGGATTTGGGTGGGAGGAGGAGGAAGAAGAAAAGGAGGACAATCACTGCTGAAGGAAGAAGGTGAGTTGAGGGGAATCAAAAACCCCCAAACTTTAAGGGTTAAAAAAAGAGAGGGACTCTGAGGCGGTGAGAAGGAGCACGTGCCTCCCATATATCAGGCACGAGGCTGCCTCCCATACACTGCGCCAGAGAGAGAAACCCAGGCGGACAAGAGGGTGGAACCTCCTGCTCCTTTTACCAAAAGGCGGCTGCTGCTGTTGCTGCTGCTACCTGCTTCCTCTTCTTTCCCATGCTGAAGGGCTCCCCTCTCCTCTCGCTCGCTCGCTTTGTATCCGGCGCCTTTCCTTCACTGTGGTGACTACTCGGTTTGGCTGAAGCTGAGTTGATCAGGCTAGGGCGAAGTGCCCCTTTTGCCTTTCCGTGCCCAGACGCTCTGGGAGACAACCTCGTGCTGCGTGTATGGGAGGCAGCGTGAGGGAGTCACCACAGCCAAGTGGTTTATTCCCTCTCCAAGCGCCCAGAGAAAGGAAAATGCTCTGTTCACTCTGGGCTGGCCAGAGCGAAGGGAGTGTTTCTTTTCTCTGGGTGCTGGCAGAAGTTTATTCCATCTTCAAGCGCCCAGAAAAAGGAAAATATTTCGTTCACTCTGGACTGCCAAAGCCTCCTTAAGCACCACCAAAGGCTCCTCTGGCAGCCCCAAGAAGCTCGAGATGGCCTGGATTAAAGGGGGAATGGCAGGAAACTGGCCGGGCCTTCGTGCCACTCTCAAATTTCCTTGGGAAATTTCTCCAGGCTTGGTTTCTTAAGTAGAAAATGGTTCTTAAGAAGAGGCAAAAAGAACCATTTTCTATTTAAGAACCTGAGCCTGGAAAATATATATATATTCCCTGCATATTGATAATTTTTGCTCTCCAGAGATATATGAGTGGAAGTTTTCTAACCACTTTTATTGAGTTTCCCCCTTTTATTCCCCAGACAGGCTCACATTCTCATCCTTCATATGGTTGTCATGGTGAGATCCTTTCTCATTTCAAATATAAATATCTCCTCACTCCAGGAATGGAAGAGAAATTGGTTTGCATAAATATAGTTTATGGAGAGTTAGCCTTATAAGCGGCACTCTAAAAATATACACAAATCAGAACCTCTTCAAGTGACAAAGTCTAGAGTATTGTAACTCAGAATCAGCGAGCCCCGTTGCGCAAGGGTTAGGAAGGCATCAATGCAAATAGGCAGAGGAAGAACACTTGAGAAAGGCATTGGATTATGAAATCTCAGGAACTAAAACTGAAGTTGATGGATGGAGCTCATCTCAAGTCATCAGTGTTGCAGTGTGGTCATTACCGACACTTATTTGGAGAAAAAAACCTTCATGTGTTTAAGGAGGCATTAAGGATGCCATTCAACTCTACTTGCTTTCCTCTGAAGAATAAGAGTTATGTACATTTTCCATGCCGTGCATGTAATTAAACTCTGGAATTAATCATAGATGACACAGTGAGGGTCATTAACTTGGATAGCTTTTTTAAAAAAGGAAAATGAATGCATTCTTTGCTGACAAGTCTACCAAGAGCTGCTGGTTAGATGGCTTTGGGCTGGCCTGCAAGGGTGGAAACTGTTGTGGTTGGCTTCAGGCCAGCTCCTATGTCTGCTGATTGTGACTCAGAAGAGTGGGAGCCGTCTGATCATAGAGGACCCATCTGGCTGGAGGAGGAATCAGATAGTGAACCAGAGTACCTCTGGAACCGCCTGCTACCGCACGAATCCCAGCGACCGATAAGGTCCCACAGAGTTGGCCTTCTCCGGATCCCGTCGACCAAACAATGTCGTTTGGCAGGCCCCAGGGGAAGAGCCTTCTCTGTGGCAGCCCCGGCCCTCTGGAATCAACTCCCCCTGGAGATCAGAACTGCCCCCACACTCCTTGTCTTTCGTAAATTACTCAAGACCCATCTATACTGCCAGGCATGGGGGAGTTGAGACACCTTTCCCCTAGGTTTTTTTTTAATATTTATGTTTGGGTATGTATATGTTGTTTGCTTTTTGAAAAATGATAGGGTTTTATGTGCTTTTTAATATTAGATTTGTTTTCGCTGGAATATTGTTTTCATTATTGTTGTGAGCCACCCCAAGTCTTCGGAGAAGGGTGGCATACAAATCTAATAAATTGAATTGAATTGAAGGAGACAGGATTGAGGAAGGGATTAGAGAGACAGAGAGGGAAATGGAGCCAGTCAGATCTCCAGACAGGGTTTCCTCTGAATCAGAGGGCGAGGACATCATGAAGAATCCTATTCTGAATGTTCAGGTTAGGAGAATGATAGGACACCAAGAGCAGCTGCCCCAAAGGCGAAACAGATTCTAGGTCACAGGTGTTAAGAATTAATGATGCTGCCACAGCTTTGAAAAAGGGGAGTTTTGCAGGTGACGATGTGGGAGTTTATCAGTTCAGTTCTTGGAGTGACCTTGATGAATTGTGGTTTCGTGTTTGCGGTGGATATCTTTGGACATTCTGACATTTAAGCCATGCGTTATTTGGCTGACATAAGCCAGAAAGGCTTCTGTACTGACTTGAGTGAATTAATTGGTGAGTGAATTAATTGGTGAGATCATCCAAGGGCATGGGGTGAGGTATCATCAATATGCAGATGATACCCAGCTTTACATCTCCACCCCTTGTCCAGTCAGCGAAGTGGTGGAAGTGATGTGCCAGTGCCTGGATGCTGCTGGGGTCTGGATGGGTGTCAGCAGACTCAAACTCAACCCGGATAAGATGGAGTGGCTGTGGGTTTTGCCTCCCAAGGACAATTCCATCTTTCCATCCATCACCCTGGGGGGGGGAATCACTAACCCTTTCAGAGAGGGTTCGCAACTTGGGCGTCTTCCTCGATCCACAGCTCACATTAGAGAAACATCTTTCAGCTGTGGCAAGGGGGGCGTTTGCCCAGGTTCGCCTGGTGCACCAGTTGCGGCCCTATTTGGACCGGGAGTCACTGCTCACAGTCACTCATGCCCTCATCACCTCGAGGCTCGACTACTGTAATGCTCTCTACATGGGGCTACCTTTGAAAAGTGTTCAGAAACTTCAGATCAGGCAGAATGCAGCTGCGAGAGCTATCATGGGCTTTCCTAAATATGCCCATGTCACACCAACACTCGGCAGACTGCATTGGTTGCTGATCAGTTTCCGGTCACAATTCAAAGTGTTGGTTATGACCTATAAAGCCCTTCATGGCACCAGACCAGAATATCTCCGGGACCGCCTTCTGTCGCATGAATCCCAGCGACCAGTTAGGTCCCACAGAGTTGGCCTTCTCCGGGTCCCATCAACTAAACAAAGTCGTTTGGCGGGACCCAGGGGAAGAGCCTTCTCTGTGGCGGCCCTGATCCTCTGGAACCAGCTCCCCCAGGAGATTAGAACTTCCCCCACCCTCTTCGCCTTTCATTAGCTACTTAAAACCCACCTCTGCCATCAGGCATGGGGGAATTGACATTTTCCCTCCCCCTAGGCTTATAAAATTTATGCATGGTATGTTAGTATGTATGATTGGTTTCTAAATTGGGTTTTTTTAAATTAACTTAAATATTAGATTTGTTTACATTGTATTATTATTGCTGTGAGCCGCCCCGAGTCTGCGGAGAGGGGCGGCATACAAATAATTTACTAAAGACTGGACAAATGACCGATTAGGTCCCACAGAGTTGGCCTTCTCCGGGTCCCGTCAACTAAACAATGTCGTTTGGCGGGACTCAGGGGAAGAGCCTTCTCTGTGGCGGCCCTGACCCTCTGGAACCAACTCCCCCCAGATATTAGAACTGCCCCCACCCTCCTTGCCTTTCGCAACTCCTTAAAACCCACCTCTGTTGTCAGGCATGGGGGAACTGATATAACTTCCCCAGGCCTATATTGTTTATGTATGATATGTTGTGTGCATGTTTTTTAAATTATGGGTTTTTAGTTTTAACTATTAGATTTGTATTCTACATTGTTTTTTCTATTACTGTTGTGAGCCGCCCCGAGTCTACGGAGAGGGGCGGCATACAAATTTAATAAATGAATGAATGAATGAATGAATGAATGAATGAATGAATAAATAAATGAGGAAATGAGGAAATGAGGAAATGAGGAAATGAGGAAATGAGGAAATGAGGAAATGAGGAAATGAGGAAATGAGGAAATGAGGAAATGAGGAAATGAGGAAATGAGGAAATGAGGAAATGAGGAAATGAGGAAATGAGGAAATGAGGAAATGAGGAAATGAGGAAATGAGGAAATGAGGAAATGAGGAAATGAGGAAATGAGGAAATAAGGATTGGTGGCAGCAATGGATAATCAGTTAACACAGATATGAAAGGGTTAAATTAAATATTGAGTTAAGATGTTTATGTTTTATTATAGATAGAAAAAGGGAATATAAGCAAATAGCTTTTATAATATTGCTATCTGTAGATGAATTATGTCTGATGTGTAGTTAATTTCAATTAATTTAGCAAAGAGGATAAAAAGTATATATTAAAAGCTTTACAGTAATCCCTTGTTTTTCGTTGGGGATGCGTTCCAAGACCAACAGTGAAAAATGAATTTCCGTGAATATTTTTAGTATATTTAACAAATATTTGGACTTTTAAAACCCACCCTTTGTATTAAACAGTCATTCTATAATGTTTCTCAGCTGGAACTGCATGTGATATCCTACCAGTTTCTTTAATAGAGTACAATAGTACTGTAGAAGAATTGTATGAATTTTTAATAGATTTAAAATTTTCAATGGATTTAATGGATTTAAACCCCCTTTGAAAACCCGTGAAGTAGCGAATCCGCAAAAGATGAACCGCGGAGTAGTTTAACGTATCAAAGAAATATCATTTATTATTATTTTAGGGACTGATTCTGGTTTTTTTTTTTTACTGCTTATGTTGTTTTTACAGTATGTTGGAGAAAAAAAATAAAGAAAAGTTTGTACACCACCCCCACCCCCAAAAAATAGACCCAGAGCTGGGAAGTAAAATAGTCCATTGTACAAGCAATCTTGTTGAAAACCACAAACAGAAAAAATAGAAGACTGACGGCAGAAAAAGACCTCATGCTCCATCTAGTCTGCCCTTATACTATTTTTTGTATTTTATCTTAGGATGGATATGTGGTTATCCCAGGCATGTTTAAATTCAGTTACTGTGGATTTACCAACCACGTCTGCTGGAAGTTTGTTCCAAAGATCTACTACTCTTTCAATAAAATAATATTTTCTCACATTGCTTTTGATCTTTCCCCCAACTAACTTCAGATTGTGTCCCCTTGTTCTTGTGTTCACTTTCCTGTTAAAAACACTTCCCTCCTGAACCTTATTTAACCCTTTAAGATATTTAAATGTTTCCATCATGTCCCCCCTTTTCCTTCTGTCCTCCAGACTATACAGATTGAGTTCATGAAGTCTTTCCTGATACGTTTTATGCTTAAGACCTTCCACCATTCTTGTAGCCCGTCTTTGGACCCATTCGATTAAAGCAAATAATGTTCCCCAACTGCCAAAATTCAAAGCAGTGGCAAAACTGATAAGGAAAGTTGCAACACAGAGTTGTAATGTAAAACCTTTAGCTTGGCTGAAGCAGAAATGCTCACAGACTTCTCAAAACTATATTTTTTTTCAAGACTGCAGCAATATTTGAGAGGCTGGGAGGAGACTCTGAACTTGCTCTTTCCCTCTTGTAGGTGTAAATGTTGATTTCCTGCAAAGGGAAACCTCCAGTATCCTCTCCTCTTAAACACTCCATGATTACACACTGCACACAGTAGTATTCAAGGCCTCACCCTAGGTCTGCGTAACTGCTCTTGCCTCCCACGCATTCTTCTCACCCATGCATCTAAAATAGGATCCATAATCTCCTCCCTCCTCATCAGACCCAGACAAGGCCCTAGTGGGTGTTCTATATTCTCTGCAGGACCCTCAACCTCCATCCTTTCCTCACCCTCACTATCCGACTCCTCCTATGACGCTCAATAGGTTGCAGCTCCACCCCAGAGCACCCAATTTGCAGGAAATGCATAAGCCACGCCCACAGTGTGGTAGTAAAAATTTTGGTAGCCTTTCACTGGTCAACATATAGGTTGACAGCAAGCACAACTTTTTATAGATTTATAGATACAAATTTGCTTTTTCTATTTTTTCTTCTCTTTTTTCTTTCTTTTCTTCTTTTTCTTGCTTTCTCTTCTTACCCTTCCTAAATATGTAATTTTTGTAAACCTACAAAAATATATTTAAAGTTCTTATACTTATTTATTTATTTTTATTTATTGTTAGAGTTGAAAGGGACCATGAAGGCCATTGAGTTCAACCCCCTGCCCAAGCAGGAACCCTATAGCACACCAGTCAAGTGGCAGTTCAATCTTCTCTTTAAACTGTCCAGAGTGTTGGAGTTCACAACGTCCTCTGGTAGGTTGTTCCATTGGTTGATTGCTCTGACCATCAGGAAGTTCCTCCTTATCTACATGTTGAATCTCTCCTTGGTCATCTTCCAGCCGTTGTTCCTCATCCAGCCCTCTGGTGCCCTGGAGAATAAAGTGATCCCCTCCTCTCTGTGACATCCCCTCGTATACCTGTAGACTGCTATCATGTCTGCTCTGGCCCTCCTTTTCTCTAGGCTATCCATGCCCAGTTCCCTCAGTCTCTCTTCGTAAGTCTTGGTTTCCAATCCCTTAATCATCGTATTTGTCTCCTTATTTATACATTTGTACAGCCTCCTTATTTTATTTTTCCTTCCCCATTTATTGTCAATAAAGATTACAGTTTTTATTTAAAAAAAGGAAAAATAGAAAAAAAAAGTTTGCCTTCACTGGAATAGGTTTCCCTGCCTGAACAGAGGGTTGGACTAGAAGACCTCCAGGGTCCCTTCCAACTCTATTGTTCTGATTCCACTTATAGATGTCCCTGTATCTAGACATTGTGAGAAACATAACAAAACAAAACAAAAAAAGTTGGGCTGAGATGGCCTTGCCCAAATCCAACTGGGCTTATAGTGTGATGATCAGGAGAGCAAAGATGAATTAGAATCAAGCATCGATGGACCAATTAGTAATGCTCTCCTAAAGGTAGGAGACATGTTTGTTTGTTTGTTTGTTTGTTTGTTTGTTTGTTTGTTTGTTTGTTTGTTTGCTTGCTTGCTTGCTTATTTATTTCTTTACTTACTTACTTACTTACTTACTTACTTACTTACTTACTTACTTACTTACTTACCTACCTACTTACTTACTTACTTACTTACTTACTTACTTACTTACTTACTTACTTACTTATTTTGTCCAATGCAAATTGAAAGTTAAAGAGAATAAAAATATGGTAGTAGTAAATATCAGGAAAAGGATAGAAGAAAAGATATGACAATAGAATACGTCAATGAAGAGTAAAGGAAAAGATATATGAATGGAAGAAAAGATATATAAAATATAGGAGGGGCAATAGGACAGGGGACGGAAGGCACACTAGTGCACTTATGTACGCCCCTTACTGACCCCTTAGGAACCTGGTGAGGTCAATCGTGGATAGTCTAAGGGAAAAATGTTGGGGGTTGGGAGTTGACACCACGAAGTCCAGTAATGAGTTCCATGCTTGGACAACTTGATTGCTAAAGTCATATTTTTTACAGTCAAGTTTGGAGTGGTTGATATTAAGTTTGAATCTGTTGTGTGCTCTTGTGTTGTTGCGGTTGAAGCTGAAGTAGTCATTGACAGGCAGGATGTTGTAGCATATGATCTTGTGGGCAATACTTAGATCATAGGGGTGAGTACAAGTGCACTAGAGTGCCTTCCATCCCCTGTCCTATTGCTCTCCTATATCTCCTATACCTTTCTTCTATTCCTATATCTCTTCTTCTATTCTTTCATTGATATGTTCTATTCCTATATCTTCTTTTCTATTATTTCTTAGATATATTTTACTATGAGTATCTCCTCTATAACCTTCATCATGTATTTTACTATGTGTATATAGATATATACCCACTAAAACCCTCCTTGTGTATTTGACTAACTAACTAACCAACTAACTAACTAACTGAATGAATGAAAGAAAGAAAGAAAGAAAGAAAGAAAGAAAGAAAGAAAGAAAGAAAGAAAGAAAGAAAGAATGAATGAATGAATGAATGAATGTTTAAGGCATCGTAGTTCTAGGCTTTCTAGACCCAGGATTGTAAGTCTAGTTTCCTAGGGTATTTCGTAGGGTATTCTGTTTTGAGTGGTGGTTTATGTTAAGGTTTATGTTCGGGGGAGTGTTGATTGATGCCTTTCCCTTTATGAGAAGCAATGATATGCCCAAATATTCTGCTGCATGGATGCAAAAGAAATCCATCATGGGTTTCTTGGAGATTGAAATGCTGTGATCCATCAGAAGGCAAATGATTGCTGGCAAGGCATCCATCCTCCTCCTTCGCACAGGGAGCTCATCAAGTTGTCTACAATTAGAGAGCAATTGTGGTGGTTTTGAAATGCAACATACCTTTCACCCACTTCAAAAATTGTGTGTTAATTTGTCAATGCCTCATAGTGGCCACTATATTTTTAAAAATTGTTTGAGAAAAAATACATTAATTTGCCTGGAGAATATGAAAATCTCTCTATCTGTCTCTCTCCCCCCTTCTTTTTCTCTCTCCCTCCCTCTTTCTCTTTCACTAATTCCTCCCTTTCTCTCTCTCTGTTCTCTCTTTCCTCCCTCTTTTCCTCTCTCTCTCTCACTCACTCACCTTTTCTCTTTCCCTTTCTCTCTTTTTCCTTTTTTATTTCTATTTTTCCTACTTTCTCTTCCTCTCTCTCTTTTCCTCTCTTTTCTCTTTTTTCTCTTTTTCTTTGTGTTTCTCTCTCTCTCTCTTGATTTCTCTTTCTCCCTCTTTCTCTCCCTCTTTCACTCTCTTTCTCTCACTTCCCCCCTCTCTCTTTCCTTTTCCTTCTTTCATTTTTCTTTCTGTTTCTCCTACTTTCTCTCTCTCTCTCTCCTTTCCTCTCTTTTCTCCTTTTTTTCTGTTTCTGTGTTTCTTTTCTCCCTCTTTCACTCTTTCTCTCTCTGTCTTTTTTCCTTTTCCTTTTTTCTCTCTGATTCTCCTACTTTCTTTCTCTCTCTTCTCCTTTTTGTTTCTTTCTTTGTTTCTCTCTCTTTTCTTTTTCTATCTTTCTTTCTCTTTTCCCTCTTTCTCTTCCCTTTTCTTCCTCTTTCTCTCTCTCTCATGCCCCCCTCTTTGTGTACATGTGTGTATGTGTGCACACAGAGAGAGTGAAAGACACATACACAACGGAATTTGCAATCAAAGATTTTGTTAAGAAAAATCCTGTGCAATTTTAATTGTGCAAATTATGCTTTAAAATTTATATTTCATCCATGAGGCTCAAAAATTACACGCCATATTGTTTTAACCACTTTTCATTACAAAATATGAGCTCTTAAATTCTATGGAATGGAATACTATAAATTAATATCTCCCTCTGTTTGACCAATTATTGGTAGGGGGAGAAACATCTGAGTTAATTAGCTAACCTACATTCCCTTTGCGGTTTTGCTCATTAGTTTCAGAATACTTTATAGACTGCAAATTACTCTAGATCTTTCCCTTTTTACTATAGTCTATCCACTTATTTTTATAACGAATGATAAAAGCCTTCCGAATTGAAGAATTGCAGCTGCGTGTATGATTTCCAACATAAACATTTTAAGGTATCATATTTTCATGACAAATCAATTTGGTAAATGGCTCGACAATTATTTCCTGATATTATTTATCGTGCCTTCCCTCTCAGTATGTTGAAAAGAGGGCATCCCTTGCTGGTTAACAAGGTATAATGGCAAGATCAGTTCTTGATAAATAGCAGAGTTATAAATCAGGTGATGTCACTTATAACATGAACTACTTTTTCTTATTAGAGGAACGGCAAATAGGAATGCCATATGCTTTGTTGGCTTTTCGTTGTTGCAAGAGTTGGTTTTGTTTATGTGCAATGCTTGGGTATCTTTTTTGGGCTGCAGTGAATAGCAATAGCATTTAGACTTATATACCGCTTCACAGTGCCAGGGAAGTGCTGCAAAGGCTTTTACTACCACACGGTGGGCGTGGCTTATTTTGAGGGTCCCCTCAGAGAGGGTCCGCAACTTGGGCATCCTCCTCGATCCACAGCTCACATTAGAGAAACTTCTTTCAGCTGTGGCGAGGGGGGCTTTTGCCCAGGTTCGCCTGTTGCACCAGTTGTGGCCCTATTTGGACCAGGAGGCACTGCTCACAGTCACTCATGCCCTCATCACCTCGAGGCTCGACTACTGTAACGCTCTCTACATGGGGCTACCTTTGAAGAGTGTTCGGAAACTTCAGATGGTGCAGAATGCAGCTGCGAGAGCAATCATGGGCTTTCCCAGATATGCCCATGTTACTCCAACACTCCGCAGTCTGCATTGGTTGCCGATCAGTTTCCGGTCACAATTCAAAGTGTTGGTTATTACCCATATAGCCCTTCATGGCACCGGACCAGGATACCTGCAAAACCGCCTTCTGCCGCACGAATCCCCGTGACCAATTAGGTCCCACAGAGTTGGTGTTCTCCGGGTCCCGTCGACTAAACAATGTCATCTGGCAGGACCCAGGGGAAGAGCCTTCTCTGTGGCAGCTCCGACCCTCTGGAATCAGCTCCCTCCAGAGATTAGAACTGCCCCTCCCCTCCCTGCCTTTCATAAACTCCTTAAAACCCACCTCTGTCGTCAAGCGTGGGGGAACTGAGACATCTCCCCGTGCCTATGTAGTTTTTGTGCATGATATGACTGTATTTATGTTTTTTATATTGGGGTTCCTTGCTTTTAGATTTTTAAATGTACAATTGTTATTTTAGATTCTAATTATTAGATTTGTCATTATATATTGTTTTTATCACTATTGTGAGCCACCCCGAGTCTGCGGAGAGGGGCGGCATACAAATCTAATAAATAATAATAATAATAATAATAATAATAATAATAATAATAATAATAATAATAAAGGGTGTGGCTTGCCAGCCATTTTACCAGGTGGGAATAGCTTGATGGCCATGTGACTGGGGGGTGGCTTAAAGGTCATGTGATTGGTTTAAAGTTGGCCAACTTGACATCACTCATGTCAAGGATTTGGGTTAGGGTTAGGGTGCCTGGCCTCTCCTCGCCTCAAAGAGATACAATTTCCCTATCTATTTACTATTACTGAACATCCAAAATATCCTATTTAATTATATATTATATTATATATATATTAATTATATATTAATTATATATATATATATATATATATATATATATATATATATATATGCCATATGTGTACATACGTATTACACAGAGGCACACAAAAATATACATTATCTACTGTTGTGGTTAGCTCTGGCCCAGCTCCTGCCCCAAGGAATGTGGAGGTAGATGTGGGGGAGACATCCACATGCCGCAGGCCTGTTTTGCTCCCAGTAGAATCTGCTGACAAAGTCTCCTCTGACCACCTGTGGTTGGGTGGGGCTGCTGTAATTAGTGCTACAGATAAAAGTGCAGCCTGGTGTTTTAGCCTCATGGCAGTTTATCTGATTTATTGTTTTGTCAAGATCGTGGTTTTTACTCTTCACGATTGTGTGTGTGGACTCTCTGGACGTTAGAATTGGACTCAATTTCCCAGTTATTGGGTGAGCAATTGGACTGCATTTAACCTGTGCCTTGTGTGTACCAGAAAATCCCTTTGACATTTAAAAAGGGAGCTGTTTCTGTTTTTCTGTTTATAAAAACTTTTGGGTTTTCCTTTTATTGTGTGGTATGTATCTTCCTGGACTAATTACCCTGTAATTACGGGCAGTTGAGACACGCCGGCAGAACATCTACTATATGTTGTGGTTCAGCCTGGGACCCCTCCGGGAATGGCTGATTTGCTGTCGGCTTCCAGCTCAGAGGGAGAGGCTGAGGACCAGGAGGTGCAGACTGACGAGGAAGCGGAATCCCAGGCTGAAGAAGAAGGACAGCCAGAGTTCCACCAGGGGGAGCTCTCCCCAGCAAGCAGCCTGGATTCCCTGGGGGAAGATGCTCATGACATCATAGATATGCGACAAAGGAGAGCTAATCAGAGACGAACTCAATTGGCTAGGTATTTCCAGCATTAGAGGTCACAGCTGGGTTTGGGTGTGGTGCTTGGGAAAGGATAAAAGGCGGCCCCACCCTTCCTGGCTTGTGGAGTTTTATCTTGGAGATTCGTGAGACCTGTCTGTGAACTTTGGTGGCTACAATCCTGGTTTGTGCCTTGGACTATTGAAACCTTGGGGGGGGGGGGTGCCAGCAAGAAGCTTGTGAAATTGACTGGACATCAGGACCCTGTTGTAACGTATTGTAACCTGTCTGCTGTGAAGACAGGTTTTCCTTTGTGCTTATTTTTTCCTGCTATAAA
>NC_091951.1:347955766-348015766 GCF_031021105.1 Erythrolamprus reginae
TTTGACAGATGGCGACTTGAAACAACTATACAATATCGTACCTCATTACCCCTTTCCTTTTCCCCATCTCTTGTATCCAACTTGCTTTTCCTCTTGCCGCTAATTCTCTCTGCCAAACGAAAGCTCTGCAGTTTTGAAACGCTGTAATTTCAACCACCCTGGGAAGAAAGATTTGCTGCTATTCAAAAGCTGGATCACATCTTCACTACAATAGTTGATTTGTGTGATAATTATCTATAGAATCTAGGCATCTACGGCCTAGGTAGATATAAAACACTCTTATTAGAGTACTAAACTTCCAACCTTTTTGGACAGCGGACCATGCCAGAAAATGCAAAAGTACAAAAACATGTTTACATCTTGTAGCAGAGATGAAGAAATCCTATTTTTTAGGCCAAGAAACATTCATAAAGGAAAAAACAACTTGATGGATTAATCTAGAGAGTTCCGAGGAATTATGATGAAATTGGATGCAAGACAACCCCATATATGGACAAATAAGTGGACAGGAAGAAGTGGGTGTAAACGAGACATAAAAATTCTATATAAGATGATTCTTGTAGTTAGGTACTTTACCTTCTGAGGTTCACGGGAATTTTTCCGTGACTTCTCTTGGTCCCTGTATGATACTGTATGATCATGCCGGAATCTTTTTTTAAGTTATATTATGTTTGATATATGTTTCTATGTTTTATATCATGTTGTTAATAAAGATTTTTAGTTTTTATTCCCTTGGTCTGGGGAATTTTTCTTACAATTTGATAACTGTTGAATTTCAGTTCCTTTTTAGTGTCAAAAGCGACACTAATAAAAAGCAAAAAGCAAACAGATTTTTACAAGGGCTTTAAAAACTCCTTGAAATATATAGCCAGGGGTGGACATCAGGCAGGATGGGGTGGAGCGCAGTTCCACCAGTGGAGATTTATTTATTTATTTATTTATTTATTTATTTATTGGATTTGTATGCTGTCCCTCTCCGAGGACTCGGGGCAGCTCACAACATAAATGAAGCTGTGTGCCCAGCTCCAGCTGACCATCACACCCTCCCATCATAGAAACATAGAAACATAGAGGTCTGATGGCAGAAAAAGACCTCATGGTCCACCTAGTCTGCCTTTATACTATTTTCTGTATTTTATTTTAGGATGGATCTATATTTATCCCAGGCATGTTTAAATTCAGTTACTGTGGATTTATCTACCACGTCTGCTGGAAGTTTGTTCCAAGTATCTACAACTCTTTCAGTAAAATAATATTTTCTCATGTTGCTTTTGATCTTTCCCCCAACTAACTTCAAATTGTGTCCCCTTGTTCGTGTGTTCACTTTCCTATTAAAAACACTTCCCTCCTGGACCTTATTTAACCCTTTAACATATTTAAATGTTTCTATCATGTCCCCCCTTTTCCTTCTGTCCTCCAGACTATACAGATTGAGTTCATTAAGTCTTTCCTGATACGTTTTATGCTTAAGACCTTCCACCATTCTTGTAGCCCATCTTTGGACCCGTTCAATTTTGTCAATATCTTTTTGTAGGTGAGGTATCCAGAACTGAACACAGTATTCCAAATGTGGTCTCACCAGCATTCTATATAGCGGGATCATAATCTCCCTCTTCCTGCTTGTTATACCTCTAGCTATGTAACCAAGCATTCTACCTGCTTTCCCTAGTGCCTGACTGCACTGTTCACCCATTTTGAGACTGTCAGAAATCACTACCCCTAAATCCTTCTCTTCTGAAGTTTTTGCTAACACAGAACTGCCAATACAATACTCAGATTGAGGATTCCTTTTCCCCAAGTGCATTATTTTACATTTGGAAACATTAAACTGCAGTTTCCATTGCTTTGACCATTTATCTAGTAAAGCTAAATCATTTACCATCTTACCATCCTCCTCCTCGGAAAGTGGCAGTGCGACCAGCACCGGCAGGAGTTGCAGGAGGCCCATTTATATAAAGCCCTACATGGCATCGGACCAGAATACCTACGGGACTGCCTTCTGCCGCACGAATCCCAGCAGCTGATTAGGTCCCACAGAGTTGGCCTTCTCCAGGTCCCGTCGACTAAACAATGTTGTTTGCCATTATCCAGTGGAAGAGCCTTCGCTGTGGCACTCCGGAATCAACTCTCCCCAGAGATTCGAACTGCCCCCACCCTTCTCACCCTCTGCAAGACTCTGAATACCTAAGGTAGGAAAAGGATAGGAATGATGAGAAAAAAACTAGTAGAAATAGAAGTGCAGACTTAGTAAAATGTCTGACAGTGTTGAGGGAATTATTTGTTTAGCAGAGTGATGGCGTTCTGGAAAAAAAAGTGTGCTTGTATCTAGTTGTCTTGGTGTGCAGTACTCTGTAGCGATGTTTTGAGGGTAGGAGTTGAAACAATTTATGTCCAGGATGTGAAGGGGTCATATCCTGGACACAAATATTTTCACCGCCCTCTTTTTGACTCGTGCAGTATACAGATCCTCAATGATTTGATTTGATTTGATGTTATTGGATTTGTATGCCGCCCTTCTCCGTAGACTTGGGGCGGCTAACAACAGTAGTAAACAGCATATGACAATCCAATATAAACAGTTAAAAAAACCCTATTTGTAAAACCAAACATAGATACAGACCTACCATGCATAAAATTGTAAATGCCTAGGGGGAAAGAGTATCTCAATTCCCCCATGCCTGGTGGCAGAGGTGGGTTTTAAGAAGCTTACGAAAGGCAAGGAGGGTGGGAGCAATTCTAATCTCTGGGGGGAGTTGGTTCCAGAGGGTCGGGGCCAGGTAGTGATTTCTGACAGGGTCAGGGACAGTAGTGATTCCAGAGGGTCGGGGCTGCCACAGCGAAGGCCAAGCAACATTGTTTAATTGACGGGACCCGGAGAAGGCCCACTCTTTGGGATCTAACTGGTCACTGGGATTCGTGCAGCAGAAGGCGGTCCCTGAGATAATCTGGTGCGGTGCATGTAGGGCTTTATAGGTCATAACCAACACTTTGAATTGTGACCGGAAACTGATCGGCAACCAATGCAGACTGCGGAGTGTTGGTGTAACATGGGCATACCTAGGGAAGCCCATGATAGCTCTCGCAGCTGCATTCTGCACGACCTGAAGTTTCCGAACACTTTTCAAAGGTAGCCCCATGTAGAGAGCATTACAGTAGTCGAGCCTCGAGGTGATGAGGGCATGAGTGACTGTGAGCAGTGACTCCCGGTCCAACCTGGGCAAACGCCCCCCCTGGCCACAGCCGAAAGATGGAAGGCAGATTGGCAGCAATTGTTTTTTCTGCAGTTCTGATTCTCCTCTGAAGTCTGTGTCGGTCTTGTTGGGTTGCAGAACCAAACCAGACAGTTATAGAGGTGCATATGACAGACTCAACGCAGGGGGTTGAGCGAAAAGACCTCCAAAGTCCCTTCCAACTCTGTTATTGTGGTTTTCCTGTCACAGATCAGGTGCATATTTTATTTTCCCGACTCCTTTTTGAAGTTTGACAAAGAGAGAAAAGAGGAGAGGAGGTTGGGAAGGATGAGTTAAGTGAGACATCCATTTTCTTGTCTCTGTCAAGTTCTGATCATGTCAACGAATGATATTTTTTCCTTCAACTCATAGCATGACTGGAAAGATCAGGGGCATTCGTTTAATGAAGGAGACTGTTCAAGTAGATCCGTGAACAGAGCAGCCTTCTCAATAAATGCAGATATTTTACTCAACATATAAAAAGGGAAATGACAGATGTGACATTTAAGCATTTCAAAAATAGGTCCTGCAAACCTGGTTTTTTTTTTCCAAACTCTACACTCCATTTTCTTCTTTCTCTTTCATTCCAAGCACTGTTTTATGGTTGTCCAGTCTCTTCTTAAAAACCTTCAATGTTGGAGCACTTACAATCTATGGAGCACTTACAATCTAACCCCCAACATTTCTCCCTTAGACTCTCCACGATTGACCTCTCCAGGTTCCTAAGAGGCCAGTAAGGGGCGTACATAAGTGCATTGATGTGCCTTTCGTCCCCTGTCCAATTGTCCTTCCTTTCTCTCACTTATCATATATATTTTCTTTCTTTCATATATCCTCTCTTCTAAGTTCACTTTACCCTTATATATATTACTACATGTCTATTTTTCTTCCTATGTATTTGTGTATTGGACAAATGAATAAATAAAATAAATAAAAGAAGGCAGTCCACTGTTTAATTGTTTTCACTCTTAGGTAATTTGTCCTTACTTCTAGGTTTTTTTTAATTTATTTATTATATTTGTATAGAGTTATAGTTTGTATTAACATAACAAAGTATAAAGAAGTGATAAAGAGGATGATAGGACAGTAGGACAGGGACGGTAGGCACAATGGCCAAACGACTAAACAACATCATTTGGTGGGCCCCAGGGGAAGAGCCTTCTCTGTGGCGGCCCTGGCCCTCTGGAATCAACTCCCCCCGGAGATTAGAACTGCCCCCACCCTTCTTGTCTTCCATAAATTATTCAAGACCCATCTTACTAAATCTTTATATGGCAATACTGATAAATCACACAATCTTAATTCTATCTTTCTGATAATTTATTTATTTATTTATTTATTCATTCATTCATTCATTTATTTATTTATTTATTTATTTATTTATTTATTTATTTATTTATTTATTTATTTATTTATTTATTTATTTATTTATTTATTTATTTATTTATTTATTTATTTATTTATTTATTTATTTATTTATTTATTTATTTATTTATTTATTTATTTATTTATTTATTTATTTATTTATTTATTGGATTTGTATGCCGCCCCTCTCCGAAGACTCCACCTAGGATTGTAATTAACAGAAGGATAGAATTAATAATAATAATAATAATAATAATAATAATAATAATAATAATAATAATTTTTTGGATTTGTATGCTGCCCCTCTCCGTAGACTCGGGGTGACTAACAACAATGATAAAGACAGTATGTGACAATCCAATAATAAAACAACTAAAGACCCTTATTTATAAAAACCAAACATACACACAAACATACCATGCATAACTTGTAATGGCATAGGGGGAAGTAATATCTCAACTCCCCCATGCCTGGCAGTATAAATGAGTCTTGAATAGTTTACGAAAGACAGGGTGGGTGGGGGCAATTCTAATCTCCAGGGGGAGTTGGTTCCAGAGGGCCGGGGCCGCTACAGAGAAGGCTCTTCCCCTGGGGCCCACCAGATGACATTGTTTAGTCGATGGGATCCGGAGAAGGCCAACTCTGTGGGACTTTATCGGTCGCTGGGATTCGTGCGGTAGCAGGCGGTTCCGGAGGTAGTCTGGTCCAAAGCCATGTAGGGCTTTAAAGGTCATGACCAACACTTTGAATTGTGACCGGAAACTGATTGGCAGCCAGTGCAGGCCACGGAGTGTTGAGGAAATATGGGCGAATCTTGGAAGCCCCACGATGGCTCTCGCGGCTGCGTTCTGCACGATCTGAATTTTCCGAACACTTTTCAAAGGTAGCCCCATGTAGAGAGCGTTGCAGGAATCGAATCTCGGGGTGATGAGGGCATGAGTGACTGTGAGCAGTGACTCCCGGTCCAAATAGGGCCGCAACTGGTGCACCAGGCAAACCTGTGCAAACGCCCTCCTCGCCACAGCCGAAAGATGATGTTCCATTTTGTCACAGGTAGGCGGTTGAAAATATTTTTTGCATCCGTCTTCCAATATTCTGTAAAGATAGAGAAGAGCGTGGGCATCAGCACAACATTATACATCATAAATAAATTTGACAATGAGTGAAATCCTTTAGCTGGGGGGGGAAAGCAAATTGACCTCAATCACTGGCCTGCTTGATTGATGCTGCGATTTGCACATCCTACGTTAGACCCTGAGGTGCCTGGGGATACAATAAGCTGATCGGAGTGTCTTAGATACTTGAGCCCTCGAGCCATTGTTCCTAAAACATTTTGAGGATAATATTGCCTTAAATATCCTCATCAATCCTGTCCTTGACAAGCGGAGGCTTTGAGGAATAAAATGTGGAGATAGAAATGTCACATCCAAGCCCAGTCAGCAGACGTGTCGGTGTTTATGTTAAATTGAAGTTTGATTTAGTGGTTTTAATGCCAAAACTGTATCAACAGTGTTAAGCCGGTGATAGTCAGTCAGTTCATCAAGACTAGAATAGACGGGATCCCGTTTTCTCATTTGTGGATCAAGGGTTAGACTGTCATCCTCTCGGATGCAGCAGCTTCCTTGATTAATAAAGGCATCTCCTTCGGCTTTAAAGGGAAGAGAAAGAAAATTGTGGAGGGTTTGGGGAAATGGTCGATGGGGATTTATTCTTTCTAAGGAAAGGACTGAGTCTGTTTAATGGCTAGTAGGCGCATCAGGTATATGCGTATGGATGATGATGATGATGATGATGATATGTGATGATGTTAAGATGGTGATGATGGTGGTGGTGATGATGATGATATTTGATAATGTTAATATGATGATAAAGATATGGTGGTATGATGATGATGATGATGTTAATATGATGATGATATGGTGCTGCTGATAAAGATGATGATAATGGTGGTGATGTTAACATGATGATGATATGAAGAAGATGATGATATGGTGATGATAATATGATGATGATAGATGGGTGATGATGATATATGAATGTTGATGATAGATGATGATGATGATGATGATGATGATGATGATGATGATGATGATATGGTGGTGATATGATGATATGATGATATGATGATATGATGATATGATGATATGATGATATGATGATATGATGATATGATGATATGATGATATGATGATATGATGATATGATGATATGATGATATGATGATATGATGATATGATGATATGATGATATGATGATATGATGATATGATGATATGATGATATGATGATATGATGATATGATGATATGATGATATGATGATATGATGATACGATGATACGATGATACGATGATATGATGATGATACGATGATGATGATGATATGATGATGATGGTGATGATGATGATATTCATTCATTCACTCACTCACTCACTCACTCATTCATTCATTCATTCATTCATTCATTCATTCATTCATTCATTCATTCATTCATTCTTGTGTTCCCCCCCATCCAGACAGCATCCCACCCCTGGTATCAAGGTAGATGGGATGTATATATGATGGCTGACTATTGTTGGAGCATCAAGAGAGAATGTCCGCAGATTAAACACTCCAGAAAAAGCTATAAGCGAAATTTTTTACCTTAATATGTATAATTACCATTCGATTAAAAAACAACTATTTGTATGAACACAATTTAACTTGCAGTAATTATTATAGCCTTTGTAAATAAGGTTCAAGAGGGAAGTGTTTTTAATAGGAAAGTGAACACAAGAACAAGGGGACGTAATCTGAGGTTATTTGGGGGTAGGATCAAAAGCAACATTAGAAAATATTATTTTATGGAAAGAGTAGTAGATGCTTGGAACAAACTTCCAGGAGATGTGGTTGGTAAATCCACAGGAACTGAATTTAAACATGCCTGGGATAAACATATATCCATCCTAAGATAAAATACACGAAATAGTATAAGGGCAGACTAGATGGACCATGAGGTCTTTTTCTGCCGTCAGTCTTCTATGTTTTTGGAATCAGAAGGCACCTACCTCTGGTGGTCACCTATCAAAGGTGAAAGGAAGACTTTCATTGGTTGTGTGTTTGCTTTTCCAGTGATGCAGTAAAACAGAAATGCCACCTGAGTAGTGAGTTCTTTTCAGCCAAACTCCACTTCTGGTCATTTCCACCCTCCTCAATTCTTTATTTTTTGGGGTGTGCGGCAGCTGACCTTAGCACAGTTCTAGCCGTCTTTAAAGATGGCAGGCCATCCATCATCCCTTCTGAACGCTGTCAGCCTTCCATTTAATCTCGCTTGTAATTTTCGGAGCAGAACTCGGCAAAAGCCACCGTCGGAATTTTAATGTTGTTTCATTTTTATGAGATGCAGAGACAACGCCAATAAATATTTCCCCACTTAACCGGAAAAGAGAAGCACCCCAAGACACCTGGAAGAGGTTGTTCGTTAGCCCAGGTTTCTTTTTTAATCCAGGCGCTTTGCTTTGGGGTGGTAGATACTGTTAAAGAATAATGTTAACTCAGGCTGAGAAGGATTCTGATAACTTTGACGGTCGGTGAAAAGGTTCTTGTGTTGTGAGATTTCAGAATTAAAGTTCAGGCCTTAGGGTTATGGGAAGTTATGGGAAGTTATGGGAAGTTATGGGACGAGGAACAACGGCTGGAAGCTGACCAAGGAGAGATTCAACATGGAGATAAGGAGGAACTTCCTGACGGTCACAGCGATCAACCAATGGAACAACCTACCAACGGATGTTGTGAACTCCAACACTATGGACATTTTTAAGAGAAGATTGAACTGCCACTTGACTGGTGTACTATAGGGTTCCTGCTTGGGCAGGGGGTTGAACTCGATGGCCTTCATGGTCCCTTTCGACTCTAACAATAAATAAATGAATGAATGAATGAATGAATGAATGAATGAATGAATGAGTTCCATAATAAACCACAAGCCCAGCAGTAGGCAGCAGGCAGGACGGGGTGTAAATGAAGATGCACGCACAGCTCCATCTGATCGGCGTCTGTCACTTCTTGGATTACTGGTCTCTAGTGATGGGCAAACTGAACCCACACAAATCGGGTCTGTACCGAATTTTGTGGTGTTCGGTATGCCGAACACGAACATGAAATTTTTCCAAACTTCGAGCAAAGTTTGGGGTCGTGTTCGGCATTTAGAGCTTTGACATCACAGGCAGGCTGCTAAGGATGCCAGGGTGATCACTTCCTGGATTCCATGGAATCCAGGAAGTGATCACCTTGGTGTCCTTAGCAACATGTCGGTGACGTCAAAGCTCTGCCCCCGGAATCTCTTCATGGGAGGGATTCCCCATTCGGGTTCGAGTTCAGGTTCAGTTCAGATTTGGCCAAATTTTGCATAAAATTCAGCCGAACCCGAACACCATTGGGTTTGCCCATCACTACTGGTCTCAGCTGGGCTGTACTTTTTTCCTCTACTGCTGCTGCTGCATCTGCACTCCTTGCATTTTTCTGCTTTCCTCCTTCCTGGCCTCGGATGAGCTTCCCTCTCTCCTGCCCGGCTCCCCTCCAGCCTCACGTGGCCACCTCCCACCGGAGGTGCAAGCAGAAGAGGTGGGTGGAAGTTGTGCTGGCAACATTTATGCTTCTAACAGCACCCATTCACCCACCCAGCCTGAGGTGTGTGTGGGGGACCCAGGAAGGAGAGCCTGGGAAATGCAAAGCAAATTGTCACCCCAGTGAGTGACACTGGTAAGGTTGTACGTTGAGAACTTAACACTTCACTTGAATGATGAGGATCGTTCAAGCCACTCCCACCTGGTCACATGGCTGGCAAGCTACTCCTACCCAGTCACATGATCATTAAGTCACACCCACAAAATAAGCCACTTCCATCCACTCCTTCTGCTTGCACCTCTGGCGGGAGGTGGCCGTGTGAGGCTGGAGGGGAGCTGGGCAGGAGAGAGGGAAGCTCGTCCGAGGCCAGGAAGGAGGAAAGAGGAGAAAAGCAATGAGCGCAGACACAGCAACAGCAGCGGGGGGGAAAAGGAGAGCCAAGCCGAGACCAGTAATTCAGGAAGTGACAGCCACCGATCAGCTGGAGCTGTGCATGTATCATCATTTCCACTGGTGGAACTGCGTTCCACCCTGTCCTGCCTGCTGCCCACCCCTGAAGTCCACATGTCATAGAAGAGCCAACTTTTCCTATCCCTGCTTGGGTGGGGGGTTGGACTAGGAGACCTCGAAGAGGTTCCTTCCAACATTGTTACTGAGTCTCTCCTTGAGATGGAATGGAAGGGTCAGAAGTATCATGAAAATGAGAAATGACTAAGCCAAGTACTGAAAGTCAAATATAATTTTGAGGATACAATGGAGACCTGATACGATGACTTTCATGACAGGAATAATGGCGCTCATCTGAGTCACTATTTCTTCCAAAGCAACAAAAGGAATCAGGAGAAATATTACCCCATGTCAGGAGAAATTAGCAGGGAGAGGAGCTCAAACTGACAGGCGATCCCAAAGGAAGGGATAGGAAGAGCACTATAACAAACATGTCTAATGAGGGGGTGGAGAGAAGTAAGGTAGAAGAATGCTATCTGGCTATAGGAAAAACTCCATGGAAATCTAAGAAAACCTAATAAAATAATTCATACAGAAAATGAAAAGAGAACAAAGTCACCAAGCAAGAACTGTATTGATTGATTGCTTAAAGTCACATTTGTCCATCTTACCTAGAGGTGACTGGGCAATTCACCAACAATAAAAGCAACAAGATAAAACATTGAAACAATAAATAAAATTAACTTCAAATGAGTAAAGATGGGAAGCTGTTGTGGTTCAGCCTGGGACCCCTCCGGGAATGGCTGATTTGCTGTCGGCTTCCAGCTCAGAGGGAGAGGCTGAGGACCAGGAGGTGCAGACTGACGAGGAAGCGGAATCCCAGGCTGAAGAAGAAGGACAGCCAGAGTTCCACCAGGGGGAGCTCTCCCCAGCAAGCAGCCTGGATTCCCTGGGGGAAGATGCTCATGACATCATAGATATGCGACAAAGGAGAGCTAATCAGAGACGAACTCAATTGGCTAGGTATTTCCAGCATTAGAGGTCACAGCTGGGTTTGGGTGTGGTGCTTGGGAAAGGATAAAAGGCGGCCCCACCCTTCCTGGCTTGTGGAGTTTTATCTGGGAGATTCGTGAGACCTGTCTGTGAACTTTGGTGGCTACAATCCTGGTTTGTGCCTTGGACTATTGAAACCTTGGGGGGGGGTGCCAGCAAGAAGCTTGTGAAATTGACTGGACATCAGGACCCTGTTGTAACGTATTGTAACCTGTCTGCTGTGAAGACAGGTTTTCCTTTGTGCTTATTTTTTCCTGCTATAAAATACTTTTGGATTTTACCAGAGTGTCTGGCTGTTTTTTCAGTGGGTGTGGAGGTCTGGGAAAACCCAGACAGAACAGAAGCAAGGAAAGAAGACATGAGATGTGGCCTTATCTCAGACCAGATGGTCTTTGGTCCTTTCTTAAGGCCAAAAGGATAGGGATGGATGGATCAACCCAGTAAATGGACTGTTTTTAATTTAGTTCAGTTCCTTTCTTCTCGAGTACCTTAGTATGATCGTTAATTACTTTTAAAATAGGAAATAATTAAATCCTATGTTTTTTACCCATGAACGCTTCAATCATTTTAATTATAATCTAGAACTGAATTTTTATAGCAATAAAAGAAAATTGAGCTACTTGCCTAATATGTTATCATACTGAACCTTGTGGGCTCAGTACAAAACCTTAATATGTTAACTGTGCTCCTCAACAAATAATGCTGTCTATCATTTATCCTTTTTGTGGCTATTCGAATAATGTGATTTAATTGACTGAAAAAGAGTTCAAGCACTTATTTGAAAACTTATCATGGTCAGTAAGCCACTCCTACCCGGTCACATGACCATCAAGCCACACCCACTCAATAAACCACACCCATAGTGTGGTAGTAAAAAAATTTGCAACCATTCACTGGGTATGAGGGACTTCTGTTTGTGTGTGTGTGTATGTATGTGTGTGTGTATGTATTCCTCCCCCCTCCCAGAGGATGGGGAGGCCAAAAACAGGCCCATTTTTTGCCACCTGAGGCTTCCGCATGTCCTGTTTTTGGCCTCCTCATCTTCCAGAAGGTGGGTAGGGGCTTGTGGGTAGGTGGGGCGATGTGGGCATGGCAGCCTTGTGATCCCACAAGGGCCAGATTCATGGCTTCGGTGGCGGGCTGTATCTGCCCCATGAGCCATGTTCTGTCAAGCTCTCTGGTAGAATCCTCCCAAAAATGCAGAGATACAATTTCACACACACACATGTTTGAAAATTCAAAACAATGTTCTTTATACCGAAAATGCAAATAAACAGAGCACTCTTTTTGAAGAGCACTTGTCTCCAAACAAATTGGTAATTTGTACAAGTCCCTTATCAGTTCTGTGACACTTAGCTTGCAGCTGTGAGGCAATTCACAGTCCTTCTTCTTTCACAAAGTGAAACACACTTTGCTCTGGTTTAGTTTCAAAGCGGGGAACAATCAGCACACAAAAGGTCAAAGTCAGTAAAGCAGGCACGAAACACAACGATCAGATAATCCTCCACAATGGCCAAACCCACAGGCTGCTTTTTATAGCAGCCTCACTAATTACTACAGCCCCATCCAACCACAGGTGGCCTCATTTTCCTTGATAATAATCTCTCAGTTGTTGTTGCCTATGCATCGCTCTCCGCATGTGTGGCTGTATCATTAACTCTTGTTCTGAATCCAAGGAGGAGCTATATAATTGATCTCCTTCTGAGTTGTCTGCCACACTCTCCTCCTCCCTGTCACTCATGTCTTCTTGGTCAGAGAAGCCTTCATCAGCAGATTCCACCGGGGGCAAAACAGGCCTGCAGCATGTGGATGTCTCCCCCACATCCACAGTCCTTGGGGCAGGATCTGGGCCAGAGCTAACCACAACAAGCCATAGTTTGTGGACCCCTGTATTAAAGGAAGGATACAAATAAATTAATAATTTGAATAACCCATTTAAAAAACCTTTTAGAAATCCCAAAGAAGAAATGGTAATAAAAAAAATTATTCAATGTGCAGAGATGGAGATGATGACAAGAAGATTAAAAGGGCAGGAAGAATCAGAGTACTGCAAAATATGGGATAAATTCTACAAATGTTTAGAAAAGAGAAACAATACACGAAATTAAATTATATAGAAATAAAAAAGCAATTTAAAATGGAAGTTATAATGTAAACGATATATAATAATACAAATATGTAAATAATGCACACTATAAGAGTTTTACGTTAAATGAACTGTAAAAAGCATAAGTAAGGCATGTCCAAAATATCATGGAAAGGTTGTAAATGTATAAGTTTTTGTTAATTTGCTCAATGCTCCGAAAACAGTTTCTGATAAGAGAGGTGTTATAAAGTGTTCTGCCTGACTGGCTCAGAAAATGCGTAATAGTCCAAGGAAAAGAAATCAAACACACACGTGCTCTGCTAATCAGCAAACTTGTATTAAATAAACAAAAAAGGGTTACTCAAAACAGTTCTTAGTGTCCAAAAACAATGATAGTGCAAGGCTTACTTCAGCTGCATACAAAAACACAGGAAAAAACAAACAAAGACAACCTGGAATGAGCAAAGATGTTTCAGGAGTCCTTTTGAATCTTTGAAGCAAACAGCAAGTCCCAGAGTTTTCACCTCCCACTTGTCTGAAAAAGCTGGGTTGAAAACTCCAACGGCACGGAACAGAAACTTCAGAGCAGGAACCACAAAATAACACAGATAAACAGCCACAGTTTCCCTTGGGCCTCTGTTCCCTTTTATTCCTTTAGCCCTCATTAAGGAAACCACACCCAGCTCTCAGTATAAGAACCACACCCAGCCCAGGTGCTACTATGATGATTTGTAATACTCTTTCAGTCGATCCCTTCTCTACATAGCTCTTCTGCTACGCAGATCAATATATTGATCTGCAGAAGAATCCAGAGACGAAAGACTGTCTGAGGGACTGTATGTCAAATCCCCTGGGCTGTCTGCTGAATCCTGCGTACCAGTGGCCTCATCCTCCTGGCTGTCTGCCACGTCTTCCTGGCTGTCAGCCAGGCTTTCGCATTCAGTGTGTGCCACGTCTCTCCCATCTGTGGGAGCAACGGCTGGTCCAGGCCCAAACACAACATAAAGGATCCCCATATATGTTTTATGTTTGTATTTTATATTGTGTTATGCAAAAGAAGTTAATAAAATTAAAAATTTAAAAAAACAGACTTTTTTCTGGCTTATACAGCTCTTATTTCAAACTCATTGCAATTAAAATTGGAATACGTTTAATTGGCCAATTTCAGAGAGTTATCCCGCTAATGGAGAGACAGACCAGCAGAATCCCAACTAACCAACACCCCCACACACACACACACAATTTCTTTGTGATGTTCTGCTGGATCATAAAAGAATAAAAATGTGGAAGGATATAACTGGTACCTTTTAGAAGGGGATGAAATGGTCACAGAGAATTTGAGCATTTTCCACAGCATATGAGGATTGAAAAGGTATCTCAGTAAGACTGCCATCTTCGCTGGCAGCCGCTGTTAAAAACACATCCTGTAATTGTGTTACAGGTCTCTAAAGTATTCTCGGCTTCTGGGAAACTTCAACAGCCTTGCACTTCTACATGACATCTTTCATTAAAAAGAAATAGTGAGGCAAACCTGCAAGAAGAAATCTCAGCCAGCCTTCAGTCAAAGAGAAACTGAAAAACGAGAAAGCTCTTTTCAAATTCTTCTATAAAGGAAGGAAAGAAATTGTTGTGATTGGCTTTGGCCCAGCTCCTGTCCCAGGGAATGGGGAGGTGGATGCAGGGGAAAATTCAACATGTCACAGGCCTGTGTTATTGCCGACAAAATCAGTTCAGAGTTTAGTTTCCTCCGACGAAGAAGGTGGGAGTGACTCGGCAGAGGAAGGCTTGGCACACAGCCAAGGCAGTCAATCTTCCTTATCTTCCATTGATTCAGATGATGACATTTTGGATCCATGCAAGCACAGAATTATGCGTAGAAGAGACCAAGTAAGAACATATTTTTATTTAATTCTTATTATTAGATTTGTTACATTGTCTATACTGTTTTTTGTTGTTGTTGTGAGCCGCCCCGAGTCTTCGGAGAGGGGCAGCATAAAAATCTAATTAATAATAATAATAATAATAATAATAATAATAATAATAATAATAATAATATTGCAGGAAATAAGGGAGGCCACCTGTGTTTGGGTGGGGCTCCGGTAATTAGGGCTGCTGCTATAAATAACAGCATGTGGGTTTGGCCATTGTGGAAGAATATCTGTTGCAGTTTCATCAGGAATCTTGTGTGCTGGACTTTGTTGCTTTTTCATGCCTTTGAAACCAACGCAGAGCAGCGTGTGTGTGTGTGTCTCCCTTCGTTGGGAGAAGAAGGGGTGTGAAGTTTCTTCACAGATGCTAGCTAAGTACTTAATGACTGCTTAAGGGAAATTGTACAGACTACCTGGTTGTTTTGGGAAGAGTGCTCTTTGCAATACAAAAAGAGTGCTTAGTTTATTTTGACTTTTGTGATAAAGAACATTGTTTTGAATTTTCAAACGTGTGTGTGTCTGAAATTTGTATCCTTGAATTTTCAGGAGGCTCCTATCAGAGAGCCTGGCAGAACAGAAATAAAGCCAATAATAAAAAAAAATTGGAAGGAAAGAAATAAAGCAAATTTTTTTTAACATTTCTTCATGGAGCCTCACATGCAATTAACATCATTCGTGTTGTGATTCAGCCTGAGGCTCCTCAGGGACCGGCTGCGTCTCTGCTGGATCCATGCCCGGAGGAGGAGGACAGTGAACAGGAGGGGGAGGAACAGGCAGACAGGGGAGAGGAAACTCAGGAAGAGGATGAGGGAGAGCAGCCTGAGAGCCCCAGGGGTGGGCTCTCCCCAGCCAGTATCCTGGACTCATTGGATGAGGAAGCACAGGCTATAATTGACATGAGACAGCGACGTGCAGCTCAGAGACGGAACCCATTAGAAAGGTATTGGCATCACTGAATTGGCAACAGCTGGGTTTGGGTGTGGTTCTCCTCAACAGGGTTTAAAAGGCAGGCCAGCCCTTGACGCCCTGTGGAGCATTATCAACTGGAAGTTCTGTGACCCTGCTGTGTTTCTCGGTGTCTCTGATCTTGGCTTGTGGCCTAGAAGTCTGGAAGACTTGGGGGAGGCGTATGTTTGTTATCTCCAGCGTTGTTTTTGCCAGCAAGAATCCTGTTTTACTTCATGGCCTTCGTGAAACATCTTTGAAGTTCCAGCGTGTTCCTGTTTGTAAGGACATTTTCTATTACTTGTGTTTGCTTTGAATTATATAAACTGCCTTTGCTTTTTACCAGAGTGTCTGGCTTCTCTTTTTGGATTGGTGTTTGCTTCTGGAGGGACCCAGACAGAACAATTTGGAAAGTTCCTAGAACAGCATTCCCAGATCTTTCTGGCTCAGCAGACTGGTGGCGATGGTGATGGTGGAATGGGGAGGGACATGTGCCATTTTTACAAATACAGCTGCATGCACATGATGCACACATGATCAACCATCACTGCCATGACCTGTTTCCAAATGGGTTGCAGCCCGGCACCAGGCCATCTTCAAGGAGAGAAGCAACTTAGAACTAAGGATAAATTTCCTGATGGTTAGAACAATTAATCAGGGGAACAACTTGCCTCCAGAAGTTGTGAATGCTCCAACACTGGAGGTTTTTAAGAAGATGTTGGATAACCATCTGTCTGAAGTGGTATAGGGTCTCCTGCCTAAGCAAGGGGGGTTGGACTAGAAGAGCTCCAAGGTCCCCTCCAATTTTGTTATTTTAAATTTTAAAGTCATCTTCTGGTATTAGAGGTTCCTCAGAAATAGGGAATATCTTTTGAAGTATCTCAGATGTTCCTCAGAATTTCAGCATACTCCTTACATTTTAATATTCTTTGAATCAATCATCATCTGTCCACTGAGGTTTTTTAGATCTTTGATTAGATTATTAGAGTTGGAAAGGACCTTGTAGGTCTTCTAGTTTAACCTAGTTCAGAGCATTTAGTAAATTCCAACTGGTGCAGAATGTATTTAGGCAGGTAATACTAGAATAGGATAGGATGGGATGGAATGGAATGGAATAGAACAGAACAGAACAGAATTTTTATTGCCCAAGTTTGATTGGACACACAAGGAATTTGTCTTGGTGCACATGCTCTCAGTGTACATAAAAGAAAAGATAGGTTTGTCAAGAATCATAAGGAAAAACACTTAATGATAGTCTGAATAGAATAGAATAGAATAGAATTCTTTATTGGCCAAGTGTGATTGGACACACAAGGAATTTGTCTTGGTGCACATGCTCTCAGTGTACATTAAAAAAAGATAAGTTTGTCAAGAATCATAAGGAAAAACACTTAATGATAGTCTGGGTACAAATAAGCAATCCAATCATATTAGGAAGCAGTCAATATAAATTGTAAGGTTACAAGCAACAAAGTTACAGTCACACAGTCATTTGTGGGAGGAGATGGGTGATGAGAAGATTAATAGTTGTGCAAACTTAGTAAATAGTGTGACAGTGTTGAGAGAATGAAATTTGTTTAGTAGAGTGATGGTGTTTGGGGGGGGGAGTTCTTACGTCTAGTTCTTCTGATGTGCAGCACTCTATAGCATCATTTTGAGGGTAGGTTGGAACAGTTTGTGTCCAGGATGAGAGGGGTCAGTAAATATTTTCATGACCCTCTTTTTGATTCATGCAGTATACAGGTCCTCAATGAAAGGCAGGTTGGCAGCAATTGTTTTTTCTACAGTTCAGTCATTATGCATCCCAGCCAAATGGATGTCCAGTTTATTTTTGAAAACCTCCCTTGATGGAGCATCCATAACTCCAGGAGACAAGCCATTCCATTGATTAATTGTTCTCTCTGTCAGAACATTTCTCCTTCGAGGTTGGATCTTTCTTTGACAAGCTTCCAACCATTACTCCTTATCCTGCCCTCTGGTGACCCAGAGGAAAAAGTCAATCCCTCTTCTTTGTGACAGCCCCTCAAATTCCAGAAGTCAGTTATCATGTCATCCTGATCCTTCTGTTTGTTAAACAAGACATACCTAGGTCCCTCGGCTGTTCGTCAAACAATTAAGCCTCCAAACCATTTATCATCTTTGTTTGGTCTTCTCTGTACACTTTCCAGGATCTCAAGATATATATTTTTTTGTATTGTGGTGACCATGACTAAAGCCTGTATTCAAGATCAAGACCAGAATCTTGTAGGATTAAATTTGAATTCAACGATGTTTTATTTTTATTTATTTATTGAATTTATATAGCCACCTATTTGCCCATGGTGACTCAAGGTGGCTTACAAAATATAAGGCTACATTTAAAACAATAACACTAATAAAAAGAATCAAATAAATCTGTCTATCCATCCAGACATGCATCACACCCAAACAATTGCTGCCAACCTGCCTTCCATTGCTGCCAACCCTCAAAATGTTGCTACAGAGCACTGCACACCTAGACAACTAAACAAAAGAACAATTTTCCCCCGAACACCATCAGTCTGCTAAACAAATAATTCCCTCAACACTGTCAAACTTTTTACTAAGTCTGCACTACTATTACTACTAGTTTTTTTCTCATCATTCCTATCAACCATTTCCTCCCACTTAGGACTGTAGTAGTGTAACATGTTGCTTATATCCTAAGATTTTTGTTAATGCTGATTGTTTCTTCATTGCTTATTTGACCCCTATGACAATCCTTAAGTGTTGTACCAAATGTATATTTTCTTTTATGTACACTGAAAGCATATGCACCAAGACAAATTCCTTGTGTGTCCAATCACACTTGGCCAATAAAAGTATTCTATTCTATTCTATTCTATCGATGGATGGATGGATGGATGGTTGGATGGTTGGATGGTTGGATGGATGGATGGATGGATGGATGGATGGATGGAGGAATGAATAATGCACTTCTGAACCAGTAAGGGAGGTAAGTGGACTTCATTGCTGCAGAAGACTGCTATCATATCATCCCGTATATAACCATCACATCATTTGAATAACCTAGTTGGTCAGGATTGCTGACTTAATCTAATTCTTGAGTTTCTCCAACATATTAATTGCCAAATGTTAGCCATTTTTTTTAAAAAAAATCACTAAGCTTAATTCCCAATTGTTCAAATGACCTAGTTAAATGTGCTGAGAGAACATAGTTGGTGTGAACTCGGGGGTCAAACGTCCTTGAATTGAGTGGACCTCAATCGAAAGACGAGCAATTATTGAAATAAGGTGTCAAGTTTTGTTCAACTGCTAATGAATCTTTACCAACATTGCTCTGTGAATAATTGCACACCTCCACATTTACATCACAAAAGAGCACATTTCTCTGTATTTCCAGTAAACCTGTTCTCGAGACAAACGTTACCAATACAAACCCATCTGCTGTATATTTCTGCACTCAATTATGCCCCATCTATTTATATGGCAACATTTATTTTGCACTGATCTAAAAGCAAAGAACATCCTTTTCCCCTCTTTGTGAATTCCGATCATTGCAGATGCAATTAAAAAAAATAAAAACGGACAAAATCATGGGTCTATTTCTGTTACATATTTCACCTGTAAAAAAAAAGTTGTGTATGCCTTCTGTTATACATTTTTCCACTTGTGTTGCTCTGTTTATGGGGAAGGATAAGCCCACCAAAGCACTCACTCTCTCTCCCTTTTAAACTCTGTCACTATTGTAGACTAGATAGCATAGGCAGATTTAAAATAGCACCCATTTAAATATCTATTTAAAGGCTTTGCTTTATTCGCACCATCAAATATACGTGTCGAGGTGTTTACTTTGCTTTGGCAGGATAGCGGGTATAAAAATAATGCTTTGTTTTGTGCTTTATGGCCATGTAAATTGAAAATGAATGGCTTGGAATGACTAGCTCATAAAGTAACATATGGTAGAATTCAAGTGCTAGAAGATGGTGCTATCAAATACTTGGGGGAAAACAATCTTTTCTCCTTACGATCTGAAATTGAATTCCATGTTCTTTGGTATTTTTTATTTATTTATTTATTTATTCATTCATTCATTCATTCATTCATTCATTTATTTAGACTCCTCCCAAAAATTCACAGGTACAAATTGCAGACACACACACACGTTTGAAAATTCAAAACAATGTTCTTTATAATGAAAATTCACTTAACCTAAGCCCTCTTTTGATACAGCAAAGAGCACTCGTCTCTAAAAAAACTGATAATTTGTACAAGTCCCTTATCAGTTCTGTGATACTTAGCTTGCAGCTGTGAGGCAATTCACAGTCCTTCTTCTTTCACAAAGTGAAACACACTTTGCTCTGGTTTAGTTTCAAAGTGGGGAAAAATCAGCACACAAAAGGTCAAAGTCAGTAAAGCAGTCACGAAACACAACGATCAGATAATCCTCCGCAATGGCCAAACGCACAGGCTGCTATTTATAGCAGCTTCACTAATGACCACAGCCCCACCCAACCACAGGTGGCCTCATTTTCTTTGATAATACTCTCTCAGTTGTTGCTGCCTATGCATCGCTCTCCGCATGCGTGGCTGTATCATTAACTCTTGTTCTGAATCCAAGGAGGAGCTAGATAATTGATCTCCTTCTGAGCTGTCTGCCACACTCTCCTCCCTGTCACTCATGTCTTCTTGGTCAGAGGAGCCTTCATCAGCAGATTCCACCGGGGGCAAAACAGGCCTGCAGCATGTGGATGTCTCTCCCACATCCACAGTCCTTGGGGCAGGAGCTGGGCCAGAGCTAACCACAATACTATTGTGGTATGTTTAACATAATATAAGTATAAAGTAGAGATAGAAAAGACAAAAAAGACATTAGGACAGGGACGGTAAGCACAATGGTGCGCTTATGCACACCCCTTACAGATCTCTTAGAAAAGGGGAGAGGTCTTTTGTAGATAATGTAAGGTTGAAGATTTTGGGATTGGGGGAAGAAACAACAGGTAGTGAATTCCAGGCGTTGACCACTCTATTGCTGAAATCATATTTTCTGCAGTCTAGTTTGGAGCGATTTACATTTAGTTTGTATTTATTGTGTGCTCTTGTGTTGTTGTTGTTAAAGGTGAAGTAGTCGCCAACAGGGAGTACATTGTGATGTGTCCATTCAGTTCTGGTCACCACACTTCAAAAAAGACATTGAAACTCTGGAGAAGGTGCAGAAAAGAGCAACCAAAATGATCAGGGGTCTAGAAACCAAGACTTACGAAGAGAGACTGCGGGAATTGGGCATGGATAGCCTAGAGAAAAGGAGGGCCAGAGCGGACATGATAGCAGTCTACAGGTATACGAGGGGATGTCACAGAGAGGAGGGGATCACTTTATTCTCCAGGGCACCGGAGGGCCGGATGAGGAACAACGGCTGGAAGCTGACCAAGGAGAGATTCAACCTGGAAATAAGGAAGAACTTCCTGATGGTCAGAACGATCAACCAGTGGAACAACCTACCAGCGGACGTTGTGAACTCCAATACTCTGGACATTTTTAAGAGGAGATTGGACTGCCATTTGGCTGGGATGCTATAGGGTTCCTGCTTAGGCAGGGGGTTGGACTTGATGACCTGCATGGTCCCTTCCAACTCTAACAATAAGTAAGTAAGTAAGTAAGTAAGTAAGTAAGTAAGTAAGTAAGTAAGTAAATAAATAAATAAATAAATAAAAATTTGGATGCGGTGTGGCTGTAAATTTTCTAAACATAGTAATTGAAGTCTGGAAAGGTAAGGCAATTTGTTGCATGAGGAAGAGTGAAGGACTCTTCTTGTGAAGTATTTCTGGACTCCTTCAATTGTATTAATGTCTGTTATGCAGTGTGGATTCCATACAGGTGAGCTGTATTCAAAAATTGGTCTGACAAATATTTTGTATGCTCTGGTTAGTAGATGGGCGCTTCTAGAGAAGAAGCTGTGTGGAATTAAATTTGTGACTCTTAGTGCTTTTTTGGCAATGCTGTTGCAGTGGGCTCTGGCACTTAGGTCATTGGAAATGAGTACTCCAAGGTCTTTGACTGAGTGAGGATCCTCCTGCCCCCCTGCCAGCCATGTTCTACCTGTCCCCTGCCATCCATGTCCCCCCACCCTCTGAGGTCAAACACAACCCTAAAGCAGCCCTCAATTAAATTGAGTTTGACCATTAATAAAGAATATTTAAAATAAAATAAAATAAGCCAATATGGTTCCAATTGAAGAACCATACATGACTGCAGTATGCTAGCACATATTCACACATTAGAAATATATACGACTTCCCTTCTCCTGGACCTGTGGTGTCCTGAACAAATGTATTATATATGAGCCAAGTTACCCTCTCTCCTAGCCTTGGCAGTTTTGATTATTCTCTCACTATGAAGTCATTATCTCAGAGGCTGGTCATAAAACAGGATGGAATCTATGCCCCGTGAAGGCATTCGTCTAAATCTAGCCATAATATTTATATTATCTCCATTATCTTCATGCCAAGATGCTGGGAAGACTTGTTAATCTTGCCCTCCACAGCTGTAATAATATATGTATTTAGATTGCATTTAAAAAAACAAACAAACCTCTTACCAGCCTAGTGTTCAGCGTGCTGATCTGAGAAGGAAGGGTTTCTGAAAATTGAAGAAGCTTTTCGGATGAGAAGATAAAAGGCCTTCAAGAAAAAACAAAGTCCAGTTGTCTTTTGAAAAAGCACATGTCAATGTAGAGTGGTAGGATGCTGTAGTTACAAAAGTTATATACTCTTGTGGTTGGCTCTGGCCCAGCTCCTGCCCCAAGGAATGTGGAGGTGGATGCATCAACATGTCATAGGCCTGTTTTATTGCCCACAGAGTAAGGTAGTGCAGTTTCTTCGGACGAAGAAGAAGGTGGGGATGACTTGGAAGAGGGGGGCTTGGCACACTGCCCAGGAAGCCAATCTCCATTATTTCGGTCGATTCGTATATGGAAGTCTTGGACCCACACAGGCGCAAAGTTATGCGTAGAAGAGACCAATTGAGGACATAATATAGGAGATAAGAGAGGCCACCTGTGTTTGGGTGGGGCTCTAGTAATTAGAGCTGCTGATATAAATAGTAGCGTGTTGATTTGGCTGTTGTGGAAGATTATCTGATCGCAGTTTTTCAGGACCGTGTTTTGCTGTTTTCCGGACTTTGTTTGTTGATTTTTCACGCCTTTGAAACCAAAGCAGAGCAAAGTGTGTGTGTCTCACTTTGTTGGAAGGAGGAGGGCTGTGACGTTTCTTCACAGCTGCTAGCTAAGTACTTAAGGACTGATTAAGGGGATTGTACAGCCTATTAGGTTGTTTTGGGATGAGTGCTCTTTGCAATACAAAAAGGGTGCTTTGTTTCTTTTGAATTTTGTGATAAAGAACATTGTTTTGAATTTTCAAACGTGTGTGTGTGTGTGAAATTTGTACCCTTGAATTTTCGGGAGGCTCATACCAGAGAGCCCGGCAGAACATATACCTTTGAAGAGTGTTCGGAAATTCAAATCGTCCAAAATGCAGCCGTAACAGCAGTAATAATAATAATAATAATAATAATAATAATAATAATAATAATAATAATAATAATTTATTAGATTTGTATGCCGCCCCTCTCTGAAGACTTGGGGCGGCTCACAACAACGATAAAAACAGTATTATACAGGCACAAATCTAATATTAAAAAACTAAAAACCCTATCATAATTAAAACCAAACAGCACATACATACCAAAACATAAATTATAATAAGCCTGGGGGAAAGGTGTCTCAAATCCCCCATGCCTGGTGGTATAGGTGGGTCTTAAGTAGTTTACGGAAGACAAGGAGGGTGGGAGCAGTTCTAATCTCCAGGGGGAGTTGATTCCAGAGGGCTGGGGCCGCCACAGAGAAGGCTCTTCCCCGGGGCCCACCAGATGACATTGTTTAGTTGACGGGACCCGGAGAAGGCCAACTCTGTGGGACATTATCGGCCGCTGGGATTTGTGCGGTAGCAGGCGGTTCCGGAGGTATTCTGGTCCAATGCCATGTAGGGCTTTAAAGGTCATAACCAACACTTTGAATTGTGACCCGAAACTGATCGGCAGCCAATGCAGGCCACGGAGTGTTGTAGATACGTGGGCAAATCTGGGAAGCCCCACGATGGCTCTCGCGGCTGCGTTCTGCACGATCTGGAGTTTCCGAACATTTTTCAAAGGTAGCCCCATGTAGAGAGCGTTGCAGTAATCGAACCTCGAGGTGATAAGGGCATGAGTGACTGTGAGCAATGACTCCCTGTCCAAATAGGGCCGCAACTGGTGCACCAGGCGAACCTGGGCAAATGCCCTCCTCGCCACAGCCAAAACATGATTTTCCAATGTCAGCTGTGGATCGAGGAGGACGCCCAAGTTGCGCACCCTCTCTGAGGGGGTCAATAGTTCCCCCCCCAGGGTAATGGACAGACAGATGGAATTGTCCTTGGGAGGCAAAACCCACAGCCACTCCATCTTGTCTGAATAGAGTTTGAGTTTGTTGACACCCATCCAGTCCCCAACAGCCTCCAGGCACCGGCACATCACTTCCACTGCTTCGTTGACTGGACATGGGGTGGAGATGTACAACTGGGTATCATCCGCATATTGATGATACCTCACCCCTTGCCCTTGGATGATCTCACCCAGCGGTTTCATGTAGATATTAAATAGCAGGGGGGAGAGGACCGACCCCTGAGGCACCCCACAAGGGAGAAACCTAGAGGCCGACCTCTGACCCCCCACTAACACCGACTGCGACTGACCGGAGAGGTAGGAGGAGAACCACTGGAGAACAGTGCCTCCCACTCCCAACCCCTCCAGTCGGCGCAGAAAGATACCATGGTCGATGGTATCGAAAGCCGCTGAGAGGTCAAGAAGCACCAGGACAGAGGACAAGCCCCTGTCCCAGGCCTGCCAGAGATCATCCATCAACACGACCAAAGCAGTTTCTGTGCTGTAACCGGGCCTGAATCCAGACTGTTGAGGCCCTAGATAATCGGCCTCTTCCAAGGACCGCTGGAATTGGAGCGCCACCACCTTCTCAACAACCTTCCCCTTCCCTGTGGGGGCCCCAGCCCTCTGGAATCAGCTCCCCCGGGAGATTCACACCACCCCCACCCTCCTTGCCTTCCGTAAAAGTTTAAAGACTCATCTTTGTCAGCAGGCCTGGGGTCATTAGATCTTTCCCCATGACCAATGAGTGTTTTTTAGTGTGTTTTATGGAGTGAATGATAATTAATGTTTTAAATTATTTTTAGGATTTTTAGGGTTTTTTAATTATATTAATTGGATTAGTTGAGTCCTCGGAGAGGGGCGGCATACAAATCCAATAAATAAATAAATAAATAAGTGAGTGAGTGAGTGAGTGAGTGAATGAATGAATGAATAAATAAATAAATAAATAAATAACGAGCGAGCGAGCGAGCGAGCAAACAAACAAACAAACAAACAAATAAATTTTTTTTAAAAAAAATTCTTCGGAGCTAAACAGAAACAATGTCTGAGAAAGGCGCCAAACTTGGCATAATCACCATTCCTTAGATAACGTCCATTCATCATTTAAGCATATGAATTTGCTCACCGCCGTCCTGGCCAACAAGCATCCAGCAGAGGATGAGTTTTATTGAGGCAGAAATCATGGTTTTAAAGCCTTGTTCAATCACACCCCCAGTCTCACATCTCTTCCATTGAACTACATTGAAACCCCACACCCAATTTCCCAAAACCATTTGCCTTTATACTGCCTGGAAGTGACATCACACCCCAAAGAGGCTAAGTCTGTACACTAATAGCTTTTACTATGCAACTCCTCTTGCCTTCTCAACAGTCTCCTATAGCGAGGGTCTATCCACTGACTTTCCACTCTAATGTCTTCCTCATCCTCTGACTGGGACCACTCTGTCATTGTCATATCAGCCCCCTCTAGTGATTCCTCAGGCTCACTCAGGTCACTTTCTCTCTCACTCTCCCCACCAGCTGTCCCAGGGTATCCAGAGGGGCCTGGCTCATCATCCTCAGAATCTGACATGACCAGACATGTTTATGTTTATTTAGATTTGTATGCCGCCCCTCTCCGCAGACTCAGGGCGGCTCACAACAAAGTGAAAAAAACAGTTTACAACAAATCTAAATTTCTACTAAAAACATTTTAAAAACCCCATTTTCTAAACACACATACATACACACATACCATTCATAAATTGTATATGCCCAGGGGAGATGTCTCAGTTCCCCCATGCCTGACGACACAGGTGGGTCTTAAGGAGCTTACGAAAGGCAAGGAGAGTAGGGGCAGTTCTAATCTCCGGGGGGAGTTGGTTCCAGAGGGCCGGGGCCGCCACAGAGAATGCTCTTCCCCTGGGGCCCGCCAACTGACATTGTTTAATTGACGGGACCCGGAGAAGGGCACTCACAACACCACAGGGCATGGATTGTGGACCCCTGGGGCAGAGAAAATTCCCATCCTCTGTCACCTGTCCTCTTGGTTTTTAGTCTTTCTTTCATCTTTCTTAATTATAACAGGGGCCCCACAATGGCTTAGCAGTTAAAGACACTGAGCTTGTCAGCTAAAAAGAGACAGGTTGAGCTCTCGTTCCTTGCTCCAGCTACCTGCCCACCCAGCAATTCAAAAGCATGTAAATGCGAGTAGATAAATAGGTACCACTTAGGGAGTAGGAAGATAACAGCATTCTGGCTATCTTGGCATATAGTAATGTGGGCCACATAACCACAAAAGTGTATTCGAAGAATGTTGTCTCCTTCAGCTAAACTGGACTAGGGACATTTTTTACCTTTATTGTCTTTTTATTATTTTGCCTAGAGACGAGTGGACTATGAATCTGTACTCATTTCTTCTCTTCTTTTCTTTTTTGCTTTTCTTCTTTTCTCTTTTCTTTTCTTTCTTCTTCTCTTCTCTTCTCCTCTCATTTCCTCCCCTCCTCTTCTTTTCTCTTTTATTTTCTTATTTTCTCCCTTCTTCTTTTCTCTTCTCTTCTCTCCTCCCCTCCTCTCCTCTTTAACTTTCTTCTTTTCTCTTTAATTTTCTTTTCTTTCTTCTTTTCTTTTCTTCTCTTCTCCTCTCCTCCCCTCCTCTTCTTTTCTCTTTTTCTCTTCTCTTCTTTTCTCTTCTCTCCTCTCCTCCTCTCCCCTCCTCTTTTCTTTTCTTTTTTTCTCTTTTCTTTTCTTTCTTCTTCTCTTCTCTTCTCTCATCCCCTCCCCTCCCCTCCTCTTCTTTTCTTTTTTCTTTTCTTCTTTTTTCTTCTCTTCTCTTCTCCTCTCCTCCCCTCCCCTCCCCTCCTCTCCTCTTTTCTTTTCTTTTCTTTTCTTTTCTTCTCTCTTCTCTTTTCTTCTCTTTTCTTTTCTCTTTTCTTCTTTCCTCTTTTTTCTTCTTTCCTTCTCTTCTTTTCTCTTTTCTTCTTTTCTTTCTTCTTCCCCTCTCCACTCCTGTCCTCTTTTCTTTTCTTCTTAAATGCCTCCAGTGTACAACCTTTTTCTCAGCTAAGCACCCTCCAGTTATTAATTGGATTAATAACTAGATTAAGGAAAGCACAACTCTAAAGATATCTTCAGCATGGTATGAATTGTACATGGCTGTTGTAGAGCTGTATCTCAAGGTCATTGCAAGCTGCAGTCCTCTGAAGACCCCTTAAAATGCTTCATGGAGGCTGGCCAGGACTGCAGAGCAGGAGCGCAGCTGAGCGGTTAGATGCGGTGAGCAGCTGCTCTGGATGGCAGGTTGCCAGAAGGAATCAGGTTTCCTGTTTTCTCCTGTCTGAGTGACTATTTGTCCTGCCTAATGGTGGAGCCAGCTCAGACAATGATCATGAGATCAATTCCATCTCAAGCTGCATCAACAGAGGAAGACCATCAAGGCAATCAGAAATGATACTACCACCTTACACATCACTAGTGAGACCAGGCTGAGTATTGTATTGGCAGTTCAGTGTTGGCAAATACTTCAAAAGAAAAGGATTTAGGGGTAGTGATTTCTGACAGTCTCAAAATGGGTGAACAGTGCAGTCAGGCGGTAGGGAAAGCAAGTAGGATGCTTGGCTGCATAGCTAGAGGTATAACAAGCAGGAAGAGGGAGATTATGATCCCACTATATAGAATGCTGGTGAGACCACATTTGGAATACTGTGTTCAGTTCTGGAGACCTCACCTACAAAAAGATATTGACAAAATTGAACGGGTCCAAAGACGGGCTACAAGAATGGTGGAAGGTCTTAAGCATAAAACGTATCAGGAAAGACTTAATGAACTCAATCTGTATAGTCTGGAGGACAGAAGGAAAAGGGGGGACATGATCGAAACATTTAAATATATTAAAGGGTTAAATAAGGTCCAGGAGGGAAGTGTTTTTAATAGGAAAGTGAACACAAGAACAAGGGGACACAATCTGAAGTTAGTTGGGGGAAAGATCAAAAGCAACATGAGAAAATATTATTTTACTGAAAGAGTAGTAGATCCTTGGAACAAACTTCCAGCAGATGTGGTAGATAAATCCACAGTAACTGAATTTAAACATGCCTGGGATAAACATATATCCATCCTAAGATAAAATACAGAAAATAGTATAAGGGCAGACTAGATAGACCAGGAGGTCTTTTTCTGCCGTCAGACTTCTATGTTTCTATGTTTCTATGTTTCTAGGCTTGTGTGTGTGTGTGTGTGCAGCTGATACATTGCTCCAAGGCCCATGAATCTCAAAGGTAACCCATAAAAAACATAGAAACATAGAAGATTGGCAGCAGAAAAAGACCTCATGGTCCATCTAGTCTGCCCTTATACTATTTCCTGTATTTTATCTTAGGATGGGTCTATGTTTATCCCAGGCATATTTACATTCAGTGACTGTGGATTTACCAACCAAATCTGCTGGAAGTTTTTTCCAAGGATCTACTACTCTTTTATTCAAATAATATTTTCTCACGTTGCTTTTGATCTTTCTCCCAACTAACCTCAGATTGGGACCCCTTGTTCTTGTGTTCACTTTCCTATTAAAAACACTTCCCTCCTGAACCTTATTTAACCCTTTAATGTATTTAAATGTTTCGATCATGTCCCCCCTTTTCCTTCTGTCCTCCAGACTATACAGATTGAGTTCATGAAGTCTTTCCTGATACGTTCTATGCTTAAGACCTTCCACCATTTTTGTAGCCCATCTTTGGACCCGTTTTGTAGATGAGGTCTCCAGAACTGAACACAGTATTCCAAATGTGGTCTCACCAGCACTTTGTACAGCAGGATCACAATCTCCCTCTTCCTGCTTGTTATACCTCTAGCTATGCAGCCAAGCATTCTACTTGCTTTTCCTACCTCCTGACCGCACTGTTCACTCATTTTGAGACTGTCAGAAAGCACTACCTTACACTAAGACAGGTTTCTACACTTTGGAAATAACACTCAGTGCCTTTTAAATCAGTTGCTTTCATTTTGTAGTTCCACTACATGATTGTCAAGTACATTTTCTGTGCAATACCTTGTTCAGTGGGGGTATATTCATTGTGTTAAAGAAACAGAGAAGAAAGGGGGATGTAGTGCTTAAACCTTCTGTATCATTGTTTGTTTGTTTGTTTATTTTATTTGTCAAACAAGTATAGGATAGTAGTATATATAAACATAACATAGGAAGTAATGATAAAACGGGACAATAGGATAGGGACAGTAGGCACAATAGTGCGCTTATGCACACCCCTTACATACCCCTTAGAAAAGGGGAGAGGTCAACTGTAGACAATCTAAGGTTGAAGATTTTGCGGTTTGGGGAAGAAACAACAGTCAGGCAGTGAATTCCAGGTGTTGATCACTCTATTGCTGAAGTCGTATTTTCTGCAGTCTAATTTGGAGTGTTTTACATTTACAGCGTTCCCTCGATTTTCACGGGTTCGAACTTCGCAGAAAGTCTATACCACGGTTTTTCAAAAATATTAATAAAAAAATACTTTGCGGGGTTTTTCCCTATACCACGGTTTTTCCCACCTGATGACATCATATGTCATCGCCAAACTTTCGTCTGCCTTTAATAAATATTTTTTTTAATAAACTTTAATAAATAAACATGGTGAGTAATCATCTGAATGGTTGCTAAGGGAATGGAAAATTGCAATTTAGGGGTTTAAAGTGTTAAGGGAAGGCTTGTGATACTGTTCATAATCCGCATCTCTACTTCGCGGAAATTCAACTTTTGCGGGCGGTCTCGGAATGCATCCCCCACGAAAAGCGAGGGAACACTGTAGTTTGAATCTATTACGTGGTCATGCGTTGTTGCGGTTGATGGTGAAGTAGTCATTAACAGGAAGGACATTTTGGTGTATGATTTTGTGAACTATGGTTAGATTAGTTCAGAGGCCACATAGTTGTAAATTGTCTAATCCCAGTATTTCAAGTCTGGTGGAGTAAGATGTTTCATTGTAGGAGGAGGAGTGAAGGACTCTTCTTATGAAATATTTGTGGACATTCTTGAGTGTATGATATGCAATGTGGGTTCCATACAGGTGAGCTGTATTCTAGAACTGGCTTGACAAATGTCAAATTGTTTTGATATATTTCTTCAATATTGTCCAGATTGGGTGAATGACAGGTATTTTCATCTATTTTAAAATACTTAGTATGAGTAATATGCCAGTTTCTCTTTTGTTCTAAACTGAACGCCTATAATCATTTTGTTTTTACAAATTGAGATGAAGGTCATGAATTCAGATCGCATTAATGTACCTCCAATTAGAGCAAATTAAATGATTGTCAAATTAAACTCTTGCAATCCAAAGGTGAACAGTTCTTTGTACTTACAAAGATTAAAAGTGATTAAAAGTCTTGTTGGTATGTTCTCCCAGATGTCTTTCATAAAATGAGAGGAAATTACCCCATCTCCCCTGCCTTGTATGTGTAAACAGCTTTGAGAGACTATGAAGATTTCCAATTAGCTTCTCGAAACTGCTCGTTCAGAGTCTGAGAGTGGTTTACGATGCTAAAAAGCCCCTTGTTTTCTAAGCTACAAATATTCAATGAGTAGACTAAATGATAAGTTGTTGAGAGGGGGTATATATAGAGAAGAGAGAGACAGAGAAGGAAAGAGAGAGAGAGAAAGAGCAAAATGGAGAGTGAGAGAGACAGTATGAGAGAGTGGGGAAAAGGAAAAAAGAGGTAATGAGAAAGAAAGAAAAATTGAGAAAGAAAAAGAACAAGAAAATGTAAAAGGGAGGGAAAGAGAAAAAGAGAAAAAGAAAAAGAATGTGTGATAGAGGGAAAGAGAAAGAAAGAAGGAAAGAGAAAAAGAAAGAAAAAAGAAAGTGTGTGAAAGATAGGAAGGAAAAGAGAGAAAGAAAGAGCGAGAGGGAGAGAAAGAAAGAAAGAAAGACAAAGAAAGAGACAGACAGAGGAAGAAAGAGACAGAGAAAGAGAGAGAGAGAGAGATAGAGTATATGTGACAGAGAGATGGAAAGAGAAAAAGAGAAAAAGAAAAAGAATGTATGATAGAGGGAAAGAGAAAGAAAGAGAAAAAGAAGGAAAGAGAGAAAAAAGAAAGAAAAAAGAAAGTATATGAAAGAGAGGGAGGAAAAGAGAGAAAGAAAGAAAGAAAGAGAGCAAGAGGGAGAGAAAGAAAGAAAGAAAGAAAGACAAAGACAAAGAAAGAGATAGACAGAGAAAGAAAGAGACAGAAAGAAAGAAAGAAAGAAAGAGAGAGAGTATATGTGAGAGAGAGAGGGAAAGAGAAAAAGAGAAAAAGAAAAAGAATGTGTGATAGAGGGAAAGAGAAAGAAAGAGAAAAAGAAGGAATGAGAGAAAAAGAAAGAAAAAAGAAAGTGTGTGAAAGAGAGGGAGGAAAGGAAAGAAAGAAAGAAAGAAAGAGACAGACAGAGAAAGAAAAAGACAGACAAAGAAAGAGAGAGAGAGAGTATATGTGTGAGAGAGAGGGAAAGAGAGGGAAATTAGTTCCTAAATTTGGGAACTTCTATTTTAAACTAGATTAATAAATTCACTTTATATTCCCAAACACTTGTAGGAAATATCCCCAATGTAATAGGTTCACAACTGTGAACGCCAGGCACCTGAAGTTTCTAATAGTTTTTAAAGGCAGAGCCCTGTAGCATCTGATGACAACATTAATCCCTGTTGCAAGATCTTCTTGTCGGAGATGGGGTCACCACTGGCGTTCCAGCAGACATTGGGCAGATGTCCCTCTTCCTCTTCAAACAGGAGCTGCAAGCCCAGGAGAATATCTAAGCTGTGGACTCGTTCTTTCAAGTCTACAGCTTCTCCCTTAACAAATACCACCACTGAAGTCACACAAGAGCTTCAATTGAAATCTCCATCTTCCTAAGATTCTATTTCCAACCTGTTTTCTCCCATCTAGACCAGAGGAGGGTTCCTTCCGGTTCGTACTGGTTCTATAGAACCGGTAGTAAACCCGTGGTGATGTCACAGAGCCCATTCTTTTTTGGGGAAATATTTTTTGGTTTTTGCTTCTGTGCATACACAGAAACAGAGTTTTTGGCACTGCGCATGTGCTTGTGTACGAAGTGCATTCTTCTCTTTCTTTTAATTCTTAACCTATTTTAATTAATATGTTTAATTGTTAACCTATTTATTTCTGCCTCTTCCAGTATTTTGTTCTTAACCATTAGATTGGTGGGAACCATGTCTTTCTTCCATAATTGTGCATAGGAAATTCTGGCCACTGTCAATATATGTACAGTGGTACTTCTACTTAAGAACGCCTCTACTTACAAACTTTTCTAGATAAGAAGCGGGTGTTCAATATTTTTTTGCCTCTTCTCAAGAACCATTTTCCACTTACAAACCCGAGCCTCCGAAACTGTAACCAGAAAAGGCAGGGAGAAGCCTCCATGGGGCCTCTCTAGGAATCTCTTGGGAGGAAACAGGGCTGGAAAAGGTGGTGAGAAGCCTCCGTGGGGCCTCTCTAGGAATCTCCTGGGAGGAAACAGAGCATCCACCCTCCCTGTGGTTTCCCCAATCACACACATTATTTGCTTTTACATTGATTCCTATGAGAAAAATTGCTTCTTCTTACAAACTTTTCTACTTAAAAACCTGGTCACGGAACGAATTAAATTTGTAAGTAGAGGTACCATTGTATTATGAGATATCGATTTGTTTTTATCTATTTTAACAGATTTTTCTTTGACAACATTTTATTATTTATTTATTAATCAGATTTGTATGCCACCCCTCTCCGCCGACTCGGGGCAGCTAACAACAATAAAAAGACAATGTAAACAAATGTAATATTAAAAATAATCTAAAAACCCCCAATTTAATTTTGCTTCTCATTCAAGAAGCTTCTTCAGAACTTGGTGTCCTTTTCTCCAAGGAAACCTCTCCAAGAAAGTCGAATTGCCTTTTGCAAAAGGATCTTGGGACACCCTAGTTATCTATATCTGAAAGCAGGGGGAAAAAGCAATTTCAGCTCTTTATAAGAATGCCTTTCTGGACTCCAGCTGGCTCCAAGGTATAAGGAAACTTCTCACACCTCCCTTGTGTATTTCTCAGCTATATTCCTCTACACACATATCCCAGCTGGGCTGTAAATCTCTGCTTTTATCTTCCCAACCCCGGCAAGTATGCTGGTGGGATCGTTTAAAAGCAACAGGAAAGAGAAGGATTTGAGGCACCTCTTTCTATCCTGAGCTGGATCCTTTCCTTCTAAAACCCTGTTCCAGTTTTTTTCTTAAAATCCTCTGAAGAATAAACCATCTGGTTTATTCAGGCTAAGTATAGAGACTAGAGCCTACAAAACCTATGCCAGACCCATTCTCGAATACAGCTCATCTGTCTGAAACCCACACCACATTTCAGACATCAACACTCTCGAAAACGTCCAAAGATATTTCACCAGAAGAGCCCTTCACTCCTCCACTCGAAACAGAATACCCTACGAAAATAGACTATCTATCCTGGGTCTTGAAAGCTTAGAACTGCGGCACCTAAAACACGACTTAAGTATTGCCCACAAGATCATATGCTGCAACGTCCTTCCGGTCAACGACTACTTCAGCTTCAACCACAACAACACAAGAGCACACAACAGATTCAAACTTAATATTAACCGCTCCAAACTTGACTGTAAAAAATATGACTTTAACAATCGAGTTGTCGAAGCGTGGAACTCATTACCGGACTCAATAGTGTCAGCTCCCAACCCCCAACACTTCTCCCTTAGACTCTCCACGATTGACCTCTCCAGGTTCCTAAGAGGCCAGTAAGGGGGGTATATAAGTGCACTCATGTGCCTATCGTTCCCTGTCCAATTGTCTTTCCTTATCTCATATATCATATATATTCTCTCCTTATCTATCTATCTATCTATCTATCTATCTATCTATCTATCTATCTATCTATATTATATATATATATATCATATATATTCTCTCCTTATCTCTTGTATCATATATATTCTCTCCCTCCCATCTACTTCTCTTCTTTTTACTTTCTATCGTTATATATATTACTTAATGTCTATTCTCTTCCATATGTATTGTATATTGGACAAAGAATAAATAAAAATAAAAAATAAAAATTATAATCAGTGGTGGGATCCAGTTTTGTTTTGTTTTTACTACTGGCTCTGTGGACGTGGCTTGGTGGGCTTGGTGGGCATAGCAGGGAAGGCTACTGTAAAATCCCCATTCGCTCCTCACTCCAGGAGAAAGTTGTTAGTACTATGTACATAACAGTTTGTGTTCGGCAATATATGAACAAACTAACAATGAATGCTTGTATGTACCGAAGCACTATAACTTTAAGAACTTGTGTTGGAGATTGTCATAAGAGGGAGTGAGAAGCGTGAATCTCTTTCTCTGTGTGTCTCTGTTATTTTCTCTGTTTGATATTGCTGATGCATTGTGAAGGCTGTAGTAAGAACTGTGTGTTTGATGATAGTTTATATATTTGTAAGCTGTACAATTAAGGCTTGTAGTATTGTTAATGTATTGAGAATTATTGACTGATTGTGTATGACTGGACGTATGTTTAACTTGTCTATGATATTTGCTAAAGTAAATACTATTTTATATGCTTTGATGTGACTGGTTTTTATGAATGAACCATTATTCTTCAGACCAACTAGGTAGGGTGGGTAGGCAGGCAGGCAGGCAGTGGATAGATATATAGATAGATAGATAGATAGATAGATAGATAGATAGATAGATAGATAGATAGATAGATAGATAAATAGATAGTTGGATGGATGGATGGATGGATGGATGGATGGATGGATGGATGGATGAATGAATGAATGAATGAATGAATGAATGAATGAATGAATGAATGAATGAATGAATACTGGGGTGGCTCAGCAGGTAGAGTGCTGTACTGCAGGCCAGGCAGGCAGGCAGGCAAACAGACAGACAGACAGATAGATAAATACTCACGTCTCTTGACCATCTGCTGGATATCTGCTAGAATTCCACATTTCCTTTGTCCATGTGCATCCTTGATAACTCATGGGTCACTCTGCACATTCCTTAACAAAAGTTGCTGAAAAATCTCCATTTCTTATGGATCAGCTGGGACTCGGGAGGCAGAGAATAGGTGGGAGAGGGGCCAGTCAGAGGTGGTATTTACCGGTTCTCTGAACTACTCAAAATTTCCATTACTAGTTCTCCAGAACTGGTCAGAATCTTCTGAATCTGACCTCTGATTAGAATAAAGAAAACCAAAGTTGGAAGGGATCCTGGAGGTGTTCTAGTCCAACCCCCCCTTCTCCTGCTCAAGCAGAGACCCTATAACAGTGATGGTGAACCTTTTTTTCCTCAGGTGAGAAAGAGTGTGAATGCTGGTGCGAGTGCCCACACCCATAATTCAATCCCTGGGTAAGGTGAAAACAGCTTCCCCCATCCTCTGGAGGCCGGAAATGGCCAGTTTCCCAACTTCTGGTGGTCCCAGTAGGCTCGTGTTTTGCCCCCCCCCAGGCTCCAAAGGCTTTTCTGGAGCCAGGGGAGAGCATAAATGCCCTCCATGTCCCCCTGGAGGCTCTCTGGCAACTGTTAGTACATGGTACTCACCAGTATTTGGGGTTGCCATGTACGTAAACTACCAATTGTAGTTTGTACCTTTATAGATGCAATATACCTTTTAGGACTTTGGCTGGTTCACCATAAGAGGGCGCCAGCACTCTCTCCTGCTGCTGCTGCTGAATAGCTCATTCATTCTTTGCCTTTACCTTGTGGGGGGAGTATAATCTGCTTCGTGCTGCTATGTGCGGTTTGTTGTTTATTTCTGCTTTGTGCTTTAAATATGTATAGATGTAAATAATAATTGTTTAGCATACTAAGTCTGTGTCATTACTGGCTGTATCACACCTCCATGCTCTCACCTTAAGCAAACCAGTGTAGTTGTTAGTAACTTTGGCTTCCCCACTGACTTTGCTTATCAGAAGGCTGCAAAAAGAGATCATGTAACCACGGGACAGGCCAACCATCATAAATATGAATCAGGCTCCTGAAATTTGTTCATATGACAAGGTGTTGGGTTTTTTTCCCAGTTCTGTTAAAACTTCAAATGTTCAATAAAGGAAGTGTTGTGAGTTGAGGCATCTATATTTCAGAACCTTCCACTTCTATCCATTCAGTTTGACGATGGTGTGTCAAAGGATGATTCCTGAATCAAATCAGGATCATCAAATAGAATAGAGCCTTGGTGGTGTAGTGATTAGAGTGCAGTAGTGCAAGGTACTTCTGCTGATCACCGGCTGCCAGCAGTTTGGCAGATCGAATCTCATTAGGGGCAAAGTTGACTCAGCCTTCCATCCTTCCAAGGTCGGTAAAATGAGGACCCTGATTGTTGGGGGCAATCTGATTCCTCTCTGTAAACTATTTAGAGAGGGCTGTAAAGCACTGTGAAGCGGTATATAAATCTAAATGCTATCTAAATCTAAATGCTATTACTATGAATATAAATTTTAGCATGTAACATAGCCTCTGCTATATTACCTGTTAAAATATAGGATCAGGATATCAGGGTGAAATCAGAGGTGATCCCAATTATATTCTATATTTAATGTCTCCCTCCTTGCTTGTCTCCCACCCCCTCCCTCCCTCCTTCTCTCTCTCACTCTACCCCTCCCTCTTTCTCTCTCTCATTTAGTTTTCCAAGGCTGGTTGTGCAGGAACACCGTATCATCAACATTTTCATTTTCCTGTAGGGGAAGTATTAAAAGCAGTATTTATAAGAGAAGAAAAACACATATAAATGTTACCTTATTTTATTGCTTTAATTTTCGAAATCATCGTTTCTTTCTGGAGAAGGAACCAACACTAGCCAGTTCTCCACAATGTTGAAACACTGTTGGATATTATTTCACATTCCTGGAATGAAGATATTGTAGGTTAGGTTTTGCAAATAGAAAATGTTCATTTTTAACAACTGGGTTTTATGTGGGTGGGTGGATGCCTAGATCAATGGGCTGTCAAGGCAGTCAGATTATTAGAAATAAAAAATAACCCCACCCATCTTAAAATAAGGAAATCATGTTTGTTTGATTCTTTATTGGCTTGTTTGTTCAGTCTGTTTAGCCTTCAATTGCAGTCAATCACTCTGAATGGTTAACAATTGGGAAAAAATGTTACAATTAATTGTTGGAAGGTGGTGGGTTCATGTGTGTGTGTGTGTGAGTGTGTGTGTGTGTTTCATGGCTGGGAAAACTGACACCAGACCCAGAACAATACAGGACACCACCACTGATCTATTCACCAGACTCAAACCCATACCCATCCTACAGACAAAACACAACCACCACCCCGAAGCCAACCATGGCAGCACTTCCAACTGCTGCACCCCCCTCTAACACACACACAAAGCAAACTGACACATGCTCTAAACACATAGCCAGACCACAAACTAGGAGCCAAACCAAAGCCCGGATGTTACACCACAGATATACATTACAAAACATCTGACTAGTCTGCAGGCATCAACTATAACAACTACTCAGGATGTCACCCCTAATCTGCAAACATCAATCAAATCTGCATATATCAATTGCATCAATTTATTTATTTGTTTGTTTGTTTGTTTGTTTGTTTGTTTGTTTGTTTATTTATTTATTTATTTATTTATTTATTTATTTATTTATTTATTTATTTATTTATATTTGTATGCCGCCCCTCTCCGAAGACTCGGGGCGGCTCACAACAAGATAGAACAAATCATAAATAATCCAAATAACTTTAAAATATTAAAGATTTAAAAGAACCCCATATACTAAAAGACACACACAGAAGCATACCATGTATAAATTGAACATGCTCGGGGGAAGTGTTTCAATTCCCCCATGCCTGACGGCAAAGGTGGGTTTTAAGGAGTTTACAGAAGGCAGGAAGCGTAGGGGCAGTTCTAATCTCTGGGGGGAGTTGGTTCCAGAGAGCCGGTGCCGCCACAGAGAAGGCTCTTCCCCTGGGGCCCGCCAACCGACATTGTTTAGTTGACAGGACCCTGGAGAAGGCCCACTCTGTGTGACCTAATCGGTCGCTGGGATTCGTGCGGCAGGAGGCGGTCTCGGAGATATTCTGGTCCAGTGCCATGAAGGGCTTTAAAGGTCATAACCAACACTTTGAATTGTGACCAGAAATTGATCGGCAGCCAATGCAGACTGCGCAGTGATGGTGAAACATGGGCATACCTAGGTAAGCCCATGACTGCTCTCGCAGCTGCATTCTGCACAATCTGAAGTTTCCGAACACTTTTCAAAGGTAGCCCCATGTAGAGAGCATTACAGTAGTCAAGCCTCGAGGTGATGAGGGCATGAGTGACTGTGAGCAATGAGTCACGGTCCAGATAGGGCCGCAACTGGTGCACCAGGCGAACCTGGGCAAACGCCCCCCTCGCCACAGCTGAAAGATGGTTCTCTAATGTGAGCTGTGGATCGAGGAGGACGCCCAAGTTGCGGACCCTCTCTGAGGGGGTCAATAATTCCCCCCCCAGGGTAATGGACGGACAGATGGAATTGTCCTTGGGAGGCAAAACCCACAGCCACTCCGTCTTATCCGGGTTGAGTTTGAGTCTGTTGACACCCATCCAGGCCCCAACAGCCTCCAGGCACCGGCACATCACTTCCACCGCTTCATTGACTGGACATGGGGTGGAGATGTAAAGCTGGGTATCATCAGCATATTGATGATACCTCACCCCATGTCCTTGGATGATCTCACCCAGCGGTTTCATGTAGATATTAAATAGCAGGGGGGAGAGGACTGACCCCTGAGGCACCCCACAAGGGAGAGACCTCGGAGCCGACCTCTGACCCCCCACCAACACCGACTGCAACCGGCCAGAGAGGTAGGAGGAGAACCACTGGAGAACAGTGCCTCCCACCCCCAACCCCTCCAGCCAGTGCAGAAGGATACCATGGTCGATGGTATTGAAAGCCGCTGAGAGGTCAAGGAGCACCAGGACAGAGGATAAACCCCTGTCCCGGGCCCGCCAGAGATCATCCATCAACACGACCAAAGCAGTTTCCGTGCTGTAACCGGGCCTGAAACCCGACTGCTGGGGACCTAGATAATCGGCTTCTTCCAAGGACCGTTGGAGCTGGAGTGCCACCACCTTCTCAACAGCCTTCCCCATAAAGGGAAGGTTGGAGACTGGATGATAGTTATTAAGTATGGCTGGGTCCAGGGAAGGCTTCTTGAGGAGGGGGCGCACAAGCGCTTCTTTATAGAGTGTTGGAAAAACTCCCCTCCCCAAGGAAGCGTTGGTAATCTCCTGGGCCCAGCTCCGTGTCACTTCCCTGCTGGCCGAGACCAACCAGGAGGGACACGGATCCAGTAAACAGGTGGCGGAACTCACAGCTCCAATGGCCTTGTCCACTTCATCAGGTGTCACCAGATCAAACTCTTCCCAGACAGGTGGACAAGTACGTGCCCCAGTCACCTCGACTGACTCGTTGTCAGTCGACTCTGTGTTACCTTAATCAGGATGTTTCAACACAGCCAAAGAACCCACTTGCAGCAGATGAGCCAGACCCAAACCCACCCACCAGTATTTATAGAGGGACGGCAGCTCAGACCACACTTTGTTTTCCCAAGCACAAAGCTGAAAGTACCAACCTGAAGATGATGAGAAGAACCTCATCAAAACATTGCCAATATTCTATCAACTTTACACAGGAAAAAAATTGAATACGCCAAGACCTACATACCTATATCCATGAAAATCTACAAAAACTAATATATATTAAGTTTTTACGTTTTTTTTCTCCACAGTTTTCATATATACAACAATTCACATACCTTAAAACATATAAGGTCACACTATTTTCCAGGGCACCAGAGGGACGGATGAAGAACAACAGTTGGAAGCTGACCAAGGAAAGATTCAACCTGGAGATAAGGAAGAACTTCCTGATGGTCAGAGCGATCAACCAGTGAAACGGCCTGCCAGGGGAGGTTGTGGACTCTCCAACTTTGGACATTTTCAAGAGAGGATTGGACTGCCATTTGGCTGGGGTGCTGTAGGATTTCCTGCTCATGCAGGGGGTTGAAATGTAAGGTCCCTTTCAACTCTAATAATAATATTAATAATAAAATATCAATAACATACATAATTATACTTTTTTATCCAATCAATCAATCAATCAATCATGAATCAATATCCTATATTTTCACCTATGTTATGCTGTTGTTTATCAGTCTTTCTTCTTTTCCTTACAGTCCTCTCCCTCTATATCCATCTCCCCTCTCTCCCTTCTTACTCAGAGGATTATATAAATCCTTCTCTATTTTCAATCTAATGCACAAACAATGAGATAGAAAACCCCCAGGATGTGTTATAAAACTCCCAGTAAAATTTGGCCTGGAGAATTCTAGTTACAGAGTTGATTGAAAAGGTAGTAAAGGATAGTTGGCTGAGATCAAATTCAACAACTGGCCTCTTTGCGACCAGCCAAATCCTGCTTTCCCTAGACTGGCAAAATGCTTAATACATTTTTGTCAATAAACAAAGAGATATATTTTTTAAACAAAATATTTTTTTCCTTTTTCTTACAACCGATTGACATTTAGCAGCTTCTATATTTACTATTTTAAATAGGCCTGGAGGGAAGGCAACCACAGACCAGAAAACATATCTCTTTTCCTTGTTTCTTATTTTATTTTGTTTGCAAAAAGCATTTTTAAGAAAATCTGGCATATTGATTGTTCTGTAGTTTGAAAAAATGTCCAGGTTTTTTTCCCCACACACAGCAGTTCTCAAAAAATCTCTATTGTTAAATACTAGATAAGCTGTACTTACTGTATTAATTTGATTAAGTTTATATGTATTATTTTGTTTATTAATTTTCTATTGGTCTTTAGTAAGAGACATTTTTCTTTAGAATTTAACTACAAATAAGACAAGATTATACTTTCTTAGCAACCTATATACTCAATCAACATAATATATATAATCATTTAATATAAAACTTGCTAGAACCTGTCCCTCCTCACCCTATTACTCCTTTATTTCCCCTTTCTCCCTCTTCCCCTTTTAGCTATTTACTACCTCTCATTGCTATCTGTTCTAAGGTCTTTCAATAGATTTATCTGGAATTACCCTTCTGTCTTTACAACATCCAAAAGTCCCACAATATACTATACTTAAATTAATTCTGGATCGGACCATAAGACAATTGTATAAGTGGGCTAGCTGGTGGTCCATCGAAAAAATGACAAGCCTTTCAAATCTGTCCAGACTGGGCTCTGGGAAGAAATCAATCAATCAATCCACCTCAGCCATACCGAGCCCTTCTAATCAGAGATCTCTGGAAGATATGTTACCCAGAGAAAGATCTAATTCCTATAAAGATCTCCAAACTACGCTGCTTCAAATGCAGGAATTAATGCTCAAGAACCATCAAGATATAAAAAAAGAATTAGGTGAGGTGAGGAACGATACAGCAGAGTTAAAGGAAAGGATGCAAAACATGAACAAAAGGCATGAGGCCATCCAACAGCAGATGATTAAACAGGGAAAAAGAATTCAGGACTTAGAAGATAAAATTGATCAGGACCATAAACAAATGGAAGACCTGACAGACAAATTAGTCCATGCCAACAAAGAATTAGAAAGTACAGTAATACAATTAGAGAGCGAAAAAGCTAACCAATATTTAAGATTCCAAAATTTGAGGGAGGAGAAAAGTGAAGACCTACCAGACATTATGGCTGATATTCTCTCAAAGGCTCTGGGCATTGAAAAGGACACAATGCTAAATGAAATTGATGAAGTTTATCGCATAAACACTAATTACGCCAGGCACCATAATCTACCTAAGGAAGTGCACATCAAGTTTGTTAAACGAAATCCTTCACAGAGCCAGGGAAGACCCCATAGAACACAAGGGGAGACAATTGGTAATCCTAAAACAAGTCCCAAAACACGTCAGAGATTTACGTAGGCCATACACCTTTTTGTCAGCTAAATTGACCAGGCACAATATTAACTTTAGATGGCTCGTCCCAGAGGGTATGCTCGTGACCTGGCAAGACAAAAAGCAGAAAATCGATTCGGTCGAAAAAGCAGAAGAATTTTTTGACAAAAACTTTTCCACTGAGCGGACTTCTGAAATACAAAATAGTAAAGAAACAAGGAACCCCCAATCAACTAGTGCACAACCCATAGACCAGATTTCACTTAGTTCGGAAGGAACACAGGCTACTGATAACTTAAATATAGGTAATACCGACCATGCAGGATACCCAAAAGAAACAAGAAGCACTAGGGCAACAAGACCCAAATATAGATAATCTAAATTTGACACAGGAAAAATCTAACAAGGGAATTGAGTTATATTCAAATAACATAAATGGACTGAATGCACCAAAAAAAAGAAATCAAATTTTAAATAAAATTGCTAAACTAAATTTTGACATCATTGCAATGCAAGAAGTCCACATTAAACATAAATTTGAACATTTACTCCAAAGAAATAAACTTGGTAATCTGTTTACATCTCTGGCTGCGGACAAAAAGAGAGGTGTATTATGTTACATCAATTCTAATATCCAAGCTAAATTGAAATATAAAGATAAGGAGGGTAGAGTTCTAATTTTAGAATTAACCATAGAACGTGATATAATAACATTAATTAATATCTATGCTCCGAATGAAGGCCAAGAAAAATTCTATAAAAGATTGCTAAATATCATCAAAGAGCACTCTACAGACAACATCTGTTTATTAGGAGATTTTAACGGTATAATTAATAATGAACTGGATTACAAAAACGATAAAACGACCAAACAAAAGAAAAGAATACTACCGAAATCATTTTTTGTTTTAATTAAAGAACTAAAATTGAAAGATTGTTGGAGGGATAGAAACCCCAACCTTAAAAAATTTACCTTCTATTCCAACAGGCACCAATCTTGGTCAAGACTGGATATGGTATGGGCAACAACAGAAATCAATACCAAAATTCATTCGATAGAGATAGACCCCAATTACATCTCAGACCACAATGCGCTCAAAGTATCTTGGAAAGGAACTAAACAGTGCAGTAGATGGTCTCTGCAAAAATCTATATTATGCCAGGAAGACTTTAAGGAAAAATTCAAAACTGAAATGAACTATTTCTTCCAAGAAAATCTTAAAGATCACACTAGTCTCCAAAATGTTTGGGATACAGCCAAAGCTGTTACCAGAGGGGTAGCTATTTCTTATATGGCTAAAGAACTTAAACAAAAAAAAACAGAAATCAGCTAAATTAGAAGAAGAATATAGAGTCTTAGAAGAAGAGCTTCAGAAATTCCCTCAAAAAAAAAGAAGTTAAACAAAATATGTTACTAATTAAACATCAACTAAATTTAATAGATCAACAAAATTTGGCACAACAAATAAAAAGAACTAATCAATATAATTTTGAAAATGCCAACAAACCTAGCAAATGGTTAGCTAATAAACTTAGGAAGCAAAAATAAAAGAAACTTATAAACTGTCTAAAAAACAAAAATGGAGAACTATGCCATGACCTGGAAAGGAAAAAAAAGATTGCTGGCGATTTTTATAGCAAACTTTATGAGTATACTGATATTACACAAAACAATACTCTTGAGCTAAAAACTCAAGAAATTCTAGAACAGGCTAAATTACCCAAAGTACCACAAGAAATGGTCAATACAATTAATAAACCGATCTCTGATACAGAACTGAAAGAAGCAATAAAAAATCAAAAAAACAATAAAGCACCGGGTCCGGATGGGCTTCCCATAGAACTATATAAAGACCTTCCTAAAGAAATGGAAAAGGCACTACTAGAAACGTTAAATGAGGCTCTAGACAGAGGTAAAATTCCAACTTCATGGACAGAAGCAAACTTAGCGTTAATCCAAAAAAAAGATACAAATCATACAGACATATCTAATTACCGCCCGATATCTCTCCTAAACGCTGATTATAAAATCTTCACCTCCATCTTAGCGAGTAGAATCAAAGGTTTTCTAAATTATTTTATACATTCAGATCAAAATGGCTTTCTTCCTGGGAGACAGCTAAAGAACAATATTAGAATCGTGTTAGACACGCTGGAGTACTATGAAGTCCATAATGAAAAACAAGTGGCATTAATATTTCTTGATGCTCAGAAGGCTTTCGACAACGTGTCTTGGAAATTCATGATTAAACAGCTTGAATATATGGAATTTGGCCCTAAATTTATAAATGCAATAAAAGCTATTTACTCTGTCCAATCAGCCTATATTATTCTTAATGGGGACACATCGACAAAAATCTCTCTTTATAAAGGTACAAGACAAGGATGTCCACTGTCCCCTTTATTATTTATCTTAACCCTTGAAGTATTAGCGAGAATTATTAGAGACAAGGAAGAGATAAGAGGATTAAATTGTAAGAAAGAAACCTATAAGTTGCAAGCTTTCGCAGATGACCTGGTATTTATCTTAGAAGATCCCTTAGACTCAGGTCCCATTCTACTAGAAGTTCTGGAAGATTATGGTACAGTGGCAGGCCTTAAAATAAATAAATCCAAAACCCAAATTCTAACTAAAAATATGCGACAATCACAGAAAGATATCTTATCAGCAAAATTGGATATTCAAATAGTTACAAAAATTAAATACCTCGGCATCAATTTGACAAACAGAGTGTCCAGTTTAAAACTAAACAATTATGATACTTTAATACATAAAATACAAGCAGACTTGTTAAAATGGAGGAACTTACAACTTTCCCTATTAGGGAGGATCGCAGCCATAAAATTAAATACTTTGCCCAAAATTTTGTTTTTATTTCAAACAATCCCTATACATTTAAATCCGGAATTTTTCAATAATTTGACTAAACTAACTAATAATTTCATCTGGCAAAATAAACGTCCCCGAATCCGACTAAAATATTTACAAGAAAAGAAGGAAGAAGGTGGACTGGCTCTCCCAATTTGGAAGGATTACTATATTGCAGCATCTTTAGCATGGACAAGAGACTGGATGAGCCTAACAAATACTAGACTTCTTAACTTAGAAGGCCACGACCTCCATTCAGGGTGGCACTATTATCTCTGGGACGAAAAGCCGATAACCCACAAATACTTCTCCAACCACTTGATTAGGAAATCGCTTATCTACACCTGGAAAAAAATCAAAACTAAACTTTACAAAGGAATTCCCATGTGGTACGCCCCCTTAGAAGCCTATGTACACCCTAATTTACACAAAAGAAACAACATAATAAGATATAAAGATATTCTAAACCCAAATGGGGCAATCAAAACAAGGCTAGAACTTGAAAATCTGGGGCAAAAAGTGGAATGGTGGGAATACCTCCAGATTCAATCTAAAATTAACAAAGATAAAAAAAAATTCGGGATAAGGAAAAATGCCCCGCTAGATAAGCTCTGTATAGGCCCTCAGGATAAGCTAATCAAAATTTTTTACTGTTACTTAAATTACAATGAATTGGACAACTTTAACACAAAAATTAATGTCAAGAAATGGAATTTGGACCTTAAAAATGAAATTAAAGAGGAGGAATGGCAATTACTCTGGACTAGGAACTATAAATTGACTATTGCCACTTCCTATAAAGAAAACTTGGTCAAAATGTTTTACCGATGGCATATTACTCCAATTAAGTTAACCAAATTGAACAATAAACTCTCACCAAATTGCTGGAAATGTCAACAAGAATTGGGCACTTACTTCCACCTATGGTGGCAATGTACTAAGGCTAAATTATTCTGGAATAAGATTGGAATTTGGATCGATGAAATTCTAAATTTGTCATTAGACAAAACTCCTGAATGTTTTTTATTGGGTATAATCAGACAAAATCTATTGAAACCCCAAGTTCACTTAATCATCCACGTAACAACGGCAGCAAGACTATCCTATGCGCATTGGTGGAAAAACGATGAGCTACCCCCAAATGATGTAATAATTAAAAAAATAATATACTGCGCAGAAATGTCGAAATTGACTTTATTAGTTAGAAATGAATCGCTGGATACTTTTAACAAATGTTGGGACCCTTTCTATAATTGGCTAGGAAGCAAAAGCGAGAATATTAGGCTTTAAGAGCGAAAAGTAAAATACATCCTTGAACTGTTACAAATCTGGTATAAAGTAATTAATTATCTTATAGAATAACATGAGACTTTATATATATTTAAAGATGAAACTTTATTATTATTTGTTAATTTCTCTTCAATATGTTTATTTCAATTCTGGCATTCAACATTTTTGATAATCTATTCGAAACATGGTATTAAGCAAATATAATTGGACCTAATTTTCGTTTTCAATACAGCTCCCCTGTTTTATTCGCCGACACTTTTATCTTTGTTTATTTGTTTTGTTTTCTCTTTATTCCGTAATGTGTGTTTTTTGTTTTGTAATGTATCATACGTTGTATTATACGATAAATATATTTTAATAATAAAATTTTTTTTAAAAAAAAATCTCTATTGTTACTTGGAGGACAATCCATCTCTTCCAAGCACACCTGCACAATGCAATGAACTGGACCAACTCAGAAAGCAGTTTGTTAGCGAAACAAAAGAAGTTATGTTGTGTACTACAGGTCAGCCAGACTTATCCTTAATAAAATCCTTTTATTACGTAAAACAATACAAAACACCAACAAACTCTGACTGGAACAAAACTAGTCTAGCTATGAATGAAAGGGTTAATCAGCTGCCTCTCCTTGTTCTCAAATATTTGGCAGTCCAGTCTGCAGCCAATAGGAGCACACCATTTATCCTGTGTATTATGCCAGGCTATTGGCAATTAGCCCCCAGTGAGTTCAGAATAAGTTTCAAACACACAACCAGTAGGAATAAATCAAGATTATAAATAGTCTGGAAACACCAGCCTCGAGAGGAGTCAAATTACTCTCACCCAAAAGTCCTTTGATGCTGAAGCATGCCAAAACAAAGGAGTCGATAAGGCAGCTGTAAATCCACACAGCACAAACACCAAAATTCCTCAAAGCTCTTTGACAATGAAATATACAAAGTCCTTGAACACAACGAGCTCTCTACACTGTTGCAATCTTCTTTCAGAATTCTCTCTTTGCAAAACGGATAAATGCCCACAGCCCACGCTTCCCAATGCCCTTATTTATCATAAACTCATTAGCATAATTACCCTTTGAACAGCTGTGCTCTCTTATCTTCTGAAACGCCTGCACAACTGTTCCCTTCATGCCACAAGCCTGCGCACACGGGGATCCAAAATGGGATCCTCCATAACAGTGTCCCCTTCAGAGTCGGATGACTCCCTAATTGGAGTAGTGAGGGGTGGGCTGGCTGCATCTTCTGAAATGCCTGCACAACTGTTCCCTTCATGCAACAAGCCTGCACACACGGGCATCCAAAATGGGATCCTCCATAACAGTGTCCCCTTCAGAGTCTGATGACTCCCTAATTGGAGAAGTGAGGGGTGGGCTGGCTGCACCCATCTCCCTGTCTGTCTCTTCTCCCCCACTGTCTACCTCTGACTGTGAGCCAGCTTTACTGTCCGATTCAGCTGGCAACCAAACAGGTCTCTGATAAACCGAGGATTCCCATAAATCTACATCAAAATCCCCAGCTGTAGGAGCTGGCCCAGGGCCAACCACAACACCGTGTGAGCCGTGCCCCAATCAAGATGGTCCCAGAGATTCCCAGGACAAAACAAGTTAGATTCTTGAATTTCATCTTAACATCTGGTCTGGGATTGCAGCGACCAAGAGGCAGCTAGGAGTAAAAGCCTGTCTTTGGTAGAGTGTTCTCCTGCAGGCTGAAAATCTGTATTAAATGCAGTTTTGTTACCCTGTGGGAACCATCCATACCCTCGTTTTGATTAGTTGGCAGACAACAAAATACGAAGTGGCACTTCATACTATTATGAAAGGAGAGATTTCCTGACAGTGAGAAAAATTAATTGGTGGAATGACTTGCCACTAGAAGTTATTGGTGCTCCATCACTGGAGGTTTTCAGGAAAAGATAGGAGAGTCATTTGTCTGAAAAAGTATAGGGTCTCTGGCTTGACCAGAAAGTTGGACTAGAATACCTCCAAGGTACCTCCCAACCAGTGAAGGGCTGCAAAAATTTTTACTACCGCATTGTGGGGCGTGGCTTATTTTGTGGGTGTGTCTTGCCAGTCATGTGACCAGGTGGGAGTGGCTTGATGATCATGTGACTGGGGGTGGCTTAAAAGTCATGTGACTTGCTTAAAGGTGGCCAACTTGACATCACTTATGTCAAGGGTTAGGGTTAGGGTGCCTTGCCTCTCCTCATCTCAAAGAGATGCAATTTTCCTATCTATTTACTATTACTGAACATCCAAAATATACTATTTAATTATATGTATATATGCATATGTGCATATACATATTATACAAAGGCACACAAAAATATACATTATCTACTATATAAACTGTATGTGTATGTACACACACACACACACACAGCTCTTCTAAAATTATACACATTCAACCTCATTTACTGCGATAGGAAAAACATACCCAGAGCCCAGAAGGGAAAAAAAGGAAAAAAAATTCTACCGGTTCTTCATACCTGACCATACCCATAGGAGCCCATCACTGCTCCCAACTCTATACTACAGGTATACCAGCTGATTTTTGGCTTACACAGAGGCTCTGGGAGGGTGTTTTTGGTTGCTGTTAGTATGTCTTGGTGCAGCTAGGCTGTGAGACCTTCACCATACACAGAGCAGAGTTTAACAAAAGAAAAGGTAAAGGGGGGACATGATTGAAACATTTAAATATGTTAAAGGGTTAAATAAGATTCAGGAGGAAAATGTTTTTAATAGGAAAGTGAACCCAAGAACAAGGGGACACAATCTGAGGTTAGTTGGGGGAAAGATCAAAAGCAACATGAGAAGTTATTACTATACTGAAAGAGTAGTAGATGCTTGGAACAAACCTCCAGCAGATAATAATAATAATAATTAATAATAATTTATTAGATTTGTATGCCGCCCCTCTCCGAAGACTCGAGGCGTGGTTGGTAAATCCACAGTAGCTGAATTTAAACATGCCTGGGATAAACATATATCCATCCTAAGATAAAATACAGGAAATAGTACAAAGGGCAGACTAGATGGACCATGAGGTCTTTTTCTGTCGTCAATCTTCTATGTTTCTATGTTTCTACAACGGTGGCAGGGAAGGTCATAAAACAAGGCAATATTCAATGAGTAACGGTCTTCCTTAGCAATATAAATTTTAGCTTGGATATGGTGTGTGACACAGAATGCTGGACTCTAAGGGCTTTGGCCTGATTCAGCATGGATCTTCTTACGTTCTTCTTATGATCATAGGTCAAGGGTTCCAATATTTGAGGGGGCTGCCATACAGAGGAGGGGGTCAGGCTGTTGTACAAGGCACCCAAAGGCCAGACTAGGAATAATGAATGGAAGCTGACCAAGGAGAGATTCAACCTGGAAATAAGGAGGAAGTTTCTGACGGTTAAAGCGGTCAACCAGTGGAACAGGTTGTGAGTGATTCAACACTTGAGACTTTCAAGGGGAGATTGGACTACCATTTTCTGGGGTGGTATAGAGTCTTTTGCTCGAGCAGGGGATTGGAGTAGATGACCTACAAGGTCCCTTCCAACTCTAATAATAATTTATAATCAAATCTAATCTGTTGTTGTGGTTAGCTCTGGCCCAGCGCCTGCCCCAAGGACTGTGGATGTGGGGGAGACATCCACATGCTGCAGGCCTGTTTTGCCCCCGGTGGAATCTGCTGATGAAGGCTCCTCTGACCAAGAAGACATGAGTGACAGGGAGGAGGAGAGTGGAGCAGACAGCTCAGAAGGAGATCAATTATCTAGCTCCTCCTTGGATTCAGAACAAGAGTTAATGATACAGCCACGCATGCGGAGAGCGATGCATAGGCAACAACAACTGAGAGATTATTATCAAAGAAAATGAGGCCACCTGTGGTTGGGTTGGGCTGTGGTAATTAGTGAGGCTGCTATAAATAGCAGCCTGTGGGTTTGGTCATGGTGGAGGATTATCTGATCGTTGTGTTTCGTGACTGCTTTACTGACTTTGACCTTTTGTGTGCTGATTTTTCCCCGCTTTGAAACTAAACCAGAGCAAAGTGTGTTTCACTTTGTGAAAGAATAAGGACTGTGAATTACCTCACAGCTGCAAGCTAAGTATCACAGTACTGATAAGGGACTTGTACAAATTACCAGTTTGTTTGGAAACGAGTGCTCTTTGCTATACTTTGGTTTAAGTGAATTTTCAGTATAAAGAACGTTGTTTTGAATTTTCAAACGTGTGTGTGTTTGAAATTTGTACCTGTGAATTTTTGGGAGGATTCTACCAGAGAGCCCGACAGAACAGGTTCTTATGATCATCAACTGTGGACCTGTGATAAAGTCAAATTATATTGGAAAATGATAGAAAAACTGATAAAAGAAATAACATTACAAGAGGTAGAAAACCCCCCAGAATTTTACTTATTAGGCATAACGAAGCAGACATACAAGAAATATATTTTTTACTTAGTAATTCATATTTTGACAGCGGCTAGGATAATTTATGTGCAAAATTGGAAGGGAGAAAATGTCCCCAAAGAAGAGGTAGTAAAGAAAATATTAGATTGCACAGAGATGGATATGATGACAAGACAGTTGAATAACCAAGAAGAATCAGAATTTTATATTATTTGGAACAAGGTATATACGTGGATAAACAAAAATAAAAATAAAATGTAAATGAAATGGAAAAGTATAAATATATTGAAATGATCTCTTCTTTCTTTCTTTTTTCCTGTTTATTCTTTTTATTATAATGTTTGAACAAAATTCCGGCAGGCAGGCAGGTAGGCAGGCAGGCAGGCAGGCAGGCAGGCAGGCAGGCAGGCAGGCAGGCAGGCAGGCAGGCAGGCAGGCAGGCAGGCAGGCAGGCAGACAGACAGACGATTATTATTTTATTATTTATTAGATTTGTATGCCGCCCCTCTCCAAAGACTTGGGGTGGCTCACAACAATGTAACAAATCTAATACATTAAAAGAAGTCGAAAACCCATTATTTAATTATTTAATGGGTTTTAGATGATAGATAAGCTATGATAGATGAAAGGATAGATGATACATGATGAGAGAGGGGAAGAAAGGGAGGGAGAGGATTCTACTAGAGAGCCCAACAGAACAATAATAATCTGTAATCTAATCTAATCTGTAATATCTGTAGTTATGTACTTCTGTAGGATACTTTCCTCTAGCACATTTCCCCATGTCTGACAATTGCTGAGTCTAGCTGTAAAAGTACCTGGTTCACCACTTCACAGCAATAAATCTAGCCCACCTTTTGCTATTTTGTCATCGACACTATCCTGGGAAAACTGATCAAGTACTTGAGAGCCCTGATTTAATTATGCCTATGGGATCCACTATTTTGATAATCATTTAAGGGGAGGCGGAATTGGTCAAGCGCACTATTGCTCCTCGGGGTAATCTTTCCTAAATGCTGACAAACCACCTCCTTGTTCTCTTATTCAAGAATTTTGACCAGCATTGATCTCTAAGTAAGTGATGGGCGATGGGTGATCGGTTCTACCTTTATTCTACTTTCACAGGGATTAATGAGATTAATATTCATCTCTGTCCAGTCTTCTGTCATTCCAGAGGTTACTCAACAATTCTCATTTTATTTTATTCAGGTTTTTTTTTAAAAAAAAATACAAAATCAAAGGTATCACACAGAAACATATTCATATTCATATTGTTTGGTTTTACAATAAGGGCTTTTTAGTTGTTTTAGTATTGGATTTATATGATGTTTTTTATTACTGTTGTTAGCCACCCCGAGTCTATGGAGAGGGATGGCATACAAATCCAATAAATAAATAAGTAAGTAAGTAAGTAAGTAAGTAAGTACGTACGTACGTACGTACGTACGTACGTACGTACGTAAGTAAGTAAGTAAGTAAGTAAGTAAGTAAGTAAGTAAGTAAATAAATAAATAAATAAAAAATAAATAAATAAATAAATAAATATTTTACAATTCTGTGCCTTGGGTTTACAATCTTTATGCATTCATGCCACTCTATTTCTTTTCCTTTTGAGCCAGTTATAAAAAAATTTCCCATACAGTAAAAAAAATGCTTTTTCTTGATGGTTCTGCAGTTTGAAGGTACATCTACTTATTGTTGCACAGACGGTATCTTCTCCATAACTGCGTAAAAGATAGTCTAGCCACTGTTAAGGTGTGTATAATTAAGTAATAATCTACTTTTGTATGTTGTCCTCTGATAATTCCTAGTAAGTATGTTTCTGATTTTAATTCCACTGCGTAGTTTATTGTTTCTTTCATCCAATTTTTAATCATATTCCAATTATATTTTTGTTTCTGGACATGTCCACCGTAGGTGGTAGTATGTACCACTTACTACTTTACACTTACAACATTTAGGGTCTACATTTGGATATACATTTGGAGCCGGGGTGGCGCAGCAGTTAGAGTGCTGTACTGCAGGCCACTGAAGCTGACTGTAGATCTGAAGGTCAGCGGTTCAAATCTCATCACCCTCTCAAGGTTGACTCAGCCTTCCATCCTTCCGGGGTGGGTAAAATGATTACCCGGATTGTGGGGGCAATAGCCTAGCTCTGTTTAAAAGTGCTATTGCTAACATGTTGAAAGCCGCCCTGAGTCTAAGAAGAAGGGCGGCATAAAAATTGAATGAATGAATGAATAAATAAATAAATATATTTTGGCTAATCTGACAGGGGCAAAATGCCAGTGGGAAAACATCTTATATAAATTTTCCTTATATGGGACCAATAGTGTCAATTTATAATCTTCCCTCCATAATTTCTCTCATTCTTCTGACTGAATGTTATACCCAAAATTCCCAATGATTCCAGACAGTAGATTTGAAATAATATTTAGAAGTTTCCTCTTAGCACCCTAAAGTGCAATTTGTCCATGCTGATGGTTTCAAGTTATTTTTTTTAAGATCCATGAAGTATTAGGAAGCTAGGACTTGTTGCTACCCTAGACTTTAAATCTATGAGTCCCTTCTTCTTGGGACTGTATATATAGTCACGATAAAACATTACAATAAAAGAAGCAGCAAAAGTGGATTAAGGAAACTGGAAGGCTGTTCAACAAAGGAAACAGCAAAAAACAGGACCACGGACAGCTCCAATTAGATCCTCAAGGCTGAGTTTTTCCTATAGTAGAATAATAGGAGAATCTTTGCTAACACAGGAGTGTTTAATTGGCCACTCTCTTATACTTAAATGCAACATTTTAACACCCCTCCCCTGCAAAAAAACCCATTAAGATTATGCATCTGCACCAGAACTGTGGTGATGCAATGGCTTGAATGCAGTTCTGCATGCTAACTCTGCCCACTGCCTGGAGTTCAATGTTGACCAGCTCAATGTTGACTCATCCTTCCATCCTTCTGAGGCAGGGAAAATAAGGACCCAGATTGTTGGGGCCAGGTGGTGAGTCTGTAAATCACTTAGAGAGGGTTGTAAAGCACCATGGACCAATATATAGGTCTAAGGACTATTGCTATTGTTTGAATGGGAATGATTGATTTTTAAGTAACTGGGTTTTTTAGATTAGCTAGTTTAAATTAATTGGACTTAGGATATTTGTATTGTTTCTTTTATATGTTGTAAGCCACCCCAAGTCCTCGGAGAGGGGCAGCATATAAATCCAAATAATAAATTAATAAATAAATATTCCTCTCTCCCTCCATCCCCACCTTCCTTCCTTTTTTGTTGAAACAGTTAGATAATCATGCAAGGAACTTTTTCCCCCTATAGTTCCCAATGTAAATCTTTTGGAGTCTCTGAGACTTTATATGCAATAGATCTTGGCTTAGGCAATAATTGACTCTCCAGATGTTATCCACAAGAAGTCTAGACCACAGAGACCTTGCTGGGGACCTCTGAAAACCCATTTAGTAAACTGAATTTATCTCTGCTGAGAAAGAACCAGCTGTTTAATTAGGATAAAAGATTTCAGAAGAAAATAAAACCACCTCCTGGCAAGAAATTTATTTTCCAGAAAAAAACAGTACACAGGATGTCAAGGGCTCAAAATTCTCCCAAGCAACTTGACTTCATATTCATATTCCTACCAAGTGATGTGTCAGGCCTGCCACAAATAAAGTCAAGGAGGCATCTTCCCTAAAGAAATTGAGCTAAGGAAATGAGCTATTTTTTTAATTTTGAGAATCAGTTCAAGTTGACAAATGGCCATTTACTTGAAATGGGGTGTAATCACTGTTCAACTTGATGGAATTAAAGACAACCTATAAAAATTGATGGCCAACCTGATGATGCTTCAGGGAAGGATAGAGGCTGGATGAATGAAGACTTTCAGACATCTTTCAGGATTTGGGTTAGGGTTAGAGGTTTAATCTTGGAGAACTTTGATATTTGTCTCCAGAAATTGTAAGTTATTATTGTGTTCGGTTATATTAATGCTACGTTCACTTAAATGTGCCCATAGATACTTACAGTACATATGGTACAATGTACTTTACGAAAAGCACCTCCAAATTACTTTGCAAATTAGAGTACAGTGTTCCCTCGATTTTCACAGGTTCGAACTTCGCGAAAAGTCTATTTTTCCAAAAATATTAATTAAAAAATACTTTGCGGTTTTCCCCCCTATACCACGTTTTTTTTCCGCCCGATGACGTCATATATCATCACCAAACTTTCATCCACCTTTAATAAATATTTTATTTAATAAACTTTAATAAATAAACATGGTGAGTAATAATCTGAATGGTTGCTAAGGGAATGGGAAATTGTAGTTTAGGGGTTTAAAGTGTTAAGGGAAGGCTTGTGATACTCTTCATAGTCAAAAATAGTGTATTTACTTCCGCATCTCTACTTCGCGGAAATTCAACTTTCGCGGGCAGTCTTGGAACGCATCCCCCACAAAAGTCGAGGGAACACTGTATATCCATAGTTATAGATAATATACTGCACATACAGAAAATATGAATGGGTTGTAAGCCATCAAATAGATAGATAGATAGATAGATAGATAGATAGATAGATAGATAGATAGATAGATAGATAGATAGATAGACAGACAGACAGACAGACAGACAGACAGACAGACAGACAGACAGACAGACAGACAAAGTAGGTAGGTAGGTATGTAGGTAGGGGAAGAGAGAGAAAGAGACGGGGATGAGAGAGAGAGATAAAACAGAAATAAAAAGTAGATGGATGGGTGGATGGATGGATAGATGGATAGATAGATGATAGCTAGCTAGGTAGGCAGGTAGGTAGGTAGGTAGATAGATAGATAGATAGATAGATAGATAGAAAGAAAGAAAGAAAGAAAGAAAGAAAGAAAGAAAGAAAGAAAGAAAGAAAGGCAGGCAGGCAGGCAGGCAGGCAGGCAGGCAGGCAGACGATTATTATTTTATTATTTATTAGATTTGTATGCCGCCCCTCTCCAAAGACTCGGGGTGGCTCACAACAATGTAACAAATCTAATACATTAAAAAAAGTCTAAAACCCATTAGATAAACTATGATAGATAAAAGGTTAGATTATACATGATGAGAGAGGGGAAAAAAGAAAGGGAGAGGAAGGGACAGAGAGAGAGAGAGAGAAAAAAGAAATTAAAAGTTAGATTCCCGTCTAATTTTGGAATAGCTTTAATCAGAACATCAATGTCCATGAGGATTGTGTTACTTTCATCAGTATGTCAAAAGTGTTCATGGTATCATCTTCCTAGCTTCCAACCCCTTTTAATGTGAATGTGATATTGCAAGACACATATCAAAACTCTGTGGCTTGCATCACGACATGACAACAAAGCTTTTGTCAGCCTAATGCCTCTTCCTCCCCATCTGCCATGGATACTGCTAAATCAGGACTGTTTTAGAGAGAGGCAGAGAAGCTTGAATTCACACTCCTGGATGCTCTGTTGCACACTTGTACTTTCAGCCAAGTGTAGGCTATTTTTTAAAACAAAGAAAAGCACAAAAAAATGTCAGTTGGAATCTGACATTTGGCTCTGTAGAGGCCTCTGACAGGGGCCGGAGGAAAAAATGAAGAAGGGAGGACAAAAGGAGAAGGAGAAGGGGAAGGGGAAGGAGAAAGATAGGAGGGAGAGGAGAAGGGGGTGGGGAGAAGGAGGAGGAGGAGGAGGAGGAGGAGGAGGAGGAGAAAGATAGGAGGGAGAGGAGGAGGGGGTGGGGAGAAGAAGGAGGAGAAGAAGAAGAAGAAGAAGAAGAAGAAAGTGGAGGAGGAGAAGAAGGGGAAGGAGAAGGAAAGTAATGCACCACATTTTTTTCTTCAACAATTATTTATTGAACACAATGAAACTTACACACAAGAAAGAATGAAGTTTCTTCTACACTCCTTATTTCCTGTCCAGTTCTATGGCCTTCCTCCAGCAAGATATAAGGCCTGTGTGCCCTGTCGGTACCACGCCTTGTTCTTTTTTTTTTTTTAAATAATAAACTTTATTAATTTTCTTAAAATTGACAAACATACAAACACACATAAAATTGGGGTTTATGTTGGGGTTTCTTATTCAAGAAGTCAAATTACAATACAGAAAAAGAATACGTTATTAATATCTTAAGTCAACCTATTACTTTAAGTGAAAAGAAGAAATTTTATGTTACCTTATTATATAAAAAAAATAAACTTGATATATAAGCAAAGTGCAAACACAAAAATTAAATCCTAACCATACTACTATTGTGCACACCTAATATTCATTTTTTACTTCTTCTTTTTCTCGATCCATGTATACACTTTATTCCAAATCACATAAAATTCAGATTCTTCTTGGTTATTTAACCGTCTTGTCATCATATCCATTTCAGCGTAGTCTAATGTTTTCTTAATAACCTCTTCCTCTTTGGGAATATCTTCCCCCTTCCAATTTTGCGCATATACTATCCTGGCCGCTGTCGTTATATGAATGACTAGATGTAAAATATCTTTCTTATATTCCTGTTTAGTTATACCTAATAAGTAAAATTCTGGAGTTTTTTCTATCTCTTGTCTTACTATTTCCACTCCTTGTTCTAATGGCCTCGCCCTCTGTTATTCTCTTCTGTTCTTCTAAGGAACTCACCCTCTGTGCCCAGCAACTAACCATACTTCTGTTGACTGCAGATTCTCCATAAACTGTACACAAATCTTCGTGAATGTTCCCAACAGTTTCTTTCTCCGCAGTGAGAAATTCAATGACAACACGCTGCTTGTAACGTACATTACTTGCAGACACCAATTTGAAACACTTCTGCAGCTACGCTATCCGTCTGAAGAAACACAAAATTTACACACACACACACACCTGACAATTCAAGTAATGTATATCTAAAGTTTCACATATGTACCATTACTGTAGGCTGAGAAAAAAAAATGTGGTGCAATACTTTCTGGGCAATCCTCTTAATAAATATATATTTTATTCATTAAGAGAAGCGAGGGAGAAGAGAGAAAGAGAGAGGGAGAGGGAGGGAGCAAGGGTGGGAGGGAGGGAGGGAGGGAGGGAGGGAGGGAGGGAGGAAGGAAGGAAGGAAGGAAGGAAGGAAGGAAGGAAAAAGTAGCAATAGCACTTAGACTTATAAACTGCTTCACAGGGCTTTACAGCTCTCACTAAGCAGTTTACAGTCAGCTTATTGCCCCCAACAAGTTTGGTCCTCATTTTACTGACCGCAGAAGGATGGAAGGCTGAGTCAACCTTGAGCTGATCAGGATCGAACTGCTGGCAGTGAGCAGAATCAGCCTGCAATACTGCATTCTAACCACTGCACCACCAGGGCTATTGTAGTTATCTGCATTTGGACAGAATGCCGGCTTTGCGATCCTCTGCATCCCATCTCTACCAATAGGGCTTTGCAAATTATGAAAAAAATGTTATACACTGAAAAGGAAAAGCTGTTACTTCTAAGAGTGAAGCCAGGTATGCGGGTGGCTGTGGTTTTTTCCCCTTTTGGCTCCCCTGCAGCTTCCTCCTGCAGAGTGGAACATCAATCTTTCACTAGAAGCACCTGCTTAGAAGTGGTTGGAGGTGATGCAAATTGCTTCATCAAGGCAGGGGAAAATAATCCAGAGCATGAATCTGATTATTGAAATTAATCTAAATTACATTACATGGGAGAAGAGAGATGGGGGAGGGAGGGGGAAGGAAGGGATAGAGAGAGGGAAGGAAGGAAGGGAAGGGAAGGAGAGAGAAATAAAATAGAAAGGGAGGAAGGGGGAGGAAGGAACAGTGGGAGGGAGGGAAGGTAGGAAAGAAAGAAAGAAGGAAAGAAAGAAAGAAAGTAGGTAGGTAGGAAGGGGAAGGGAGGGATAGAGAAAAAAGAAAGGAAAGAAGAGGGAGGAAGGGATGTTTGGAGGAAGGCAAGATAGGAAAGAAAGAAAAAAGGAAGGAAGGAAGGAAGAAAAGGAAGGAAGGAAGGGGAAGGGAAGGAGAGAAAAAAAGGGAAGAAGAGGGAGGAAGGGATGGAGGGGGGAAAGGTAGGAAAGAAATGAAGGGAGGGAGGGAGGGAGGAAGGAAGGAAGGAACATTGCATACAAATTTATGTATAGCACAACAGCATCTGCCTAGTTTTTTTCTAAGGTAGAAAGTTGAGCCTATTTAGCATTTTGATCAATGTTCACCAGGTGTGCAGGTAGGTTGGGGATCTGGAAAAAAAATGTAACCCATGGAACAAAGCATAGCCAACAAACTCTTTTTAGTGACAAAAGAACTACAGAGATGTCTTCATGAAATCATGTGGAATGAACCTGACTCGAGAAGACCATGCTGCGTGCTTTTTCAAAATGATTGCATTGAAATCTGTTGGACCTAACATGACTTCAGAACTTCTCTGCAATTCTTCAAAGTAGCCTGATTCCTCCCCCCCCCCAGTATTCCATGCCAAACTGAAAATGTGACTCAGTAACTCCGCCATGTCATTTTTTCCAAGCTGGTGCAGAAGTCTGAAAGACTTTAATGTGTAGCGGAGTGAGGTTGTGTTCATGCAGGTCCAAATAACTCTTCTTCTATATCATTTTGGAGTATACCAATGAGACTAATCTCATTGATTTCTTTGACTATGTCACAAAGGTGTTGGATGAAGGTGGTGCCGTGGATATTGCCTACCTGGACTTCAGCAAAGCCTTTGATACGGTTCCACATAAAGAGCTGATAGATAAATTAGTGAAGATTGGACTTAATCCCTGGATAGTTCAATGGATTTGCAGCTGGCTGAAGCGTAGACATCAGAGAGTTATTGTTAATGGTGAGTATTCTGAGCAGAGTCAGGTTACAAGCGGTGTGCCACAAGGGTCTGTTCTGGGTCCTATTCTTTTTAATATGTTTGTGAGTGACATAGGGGAAGGTTTGGTAGGGAAGGTTTGCCTATTTGCCGATGACTCTAAAGTGTGCAATAGGGTTGATATACCTGGAGGCGTCTGTAATATGGTAAATGATTTAGCTTTACTAGATAAATGGTCAAAGCAATGGAAACTGCAGTTTAATGTTTCCAAATGTAAAATAATGCACTTGGGGAAAAGGAATCCTCAATCTGAGTATTGTATTGGCAGTTCTGTGTTAGCAAATACTTCAAAAGAAAAGGATTTAGGGGTAGTGATTTCTGACAGTCTCAAAATGTATGAACAGTGCAGTCAGGCGGTAGGGAAAGCAAGTAGGATGCTTGGCTGCATAGCTAGAGGTATAACAAGCAGGAAGAGGGAGATTATGATCCCGCTATATAGAATGCTGGTGAGACCACATTTGGAATACTGTGTTCAGTTCTGGAGACCTCACCTACAAAAAGATATTGACAAAATTGAACGGGTCCAAAGACGGGCTACAAGAATGGTGGGAGGTCTTAAGCATAAAACTTTTCAGGAAAGACTTCATGAACTCAATCT